>NW_026267315.1:414358-427057 GCF_000697945.3 Frankliniella occidentalis | reverse complement strand
CTCAGCCAATTATGGTTCCACTTCAGACTGTCTAGATCCAAGTAAGGAATTATCATAATTGCATCAGTTGGGAATCGCAATTTTGCAGCTTTGATTGCACTATGCCCAGAGTTTAATTGAAAGTGTGGACAAGTGTTCTTTCAGTAACCATAAGCAAGCTTGGCCAGGTACCAAGACACCTCTTAGACCTATTTCACATGTTGTCATTTTGAGATTTTGAGAATATATGGTCTGAAAGTGTTCAAAATTTTGTCTTGGTTAAACATTTTTAGTACGAGAACTTGCTGTTTTTTTACAAACTACCCGTTCTGTAACAGCATGTTTTCGTTTATAGGGAAACGGAATATCCTGTTTTGGAACGAGTATTTTGTAATAGTACAATATTTTTGCCGTTTTGATTAGTATGGTATTTGTCGTTACATTACGATTCATCTACTGTTTTGAGTGATACGACTTAAACTCGTAATCTTACAATCTTTCAATTCCAAAATATGTCGTAACTTTACGACTATTTTTAACAGTGTAGTACTGTGGGCGTAGAATTGTTACTCTACCTCTGCCCAGTTAGACGTCAGTGCACGTCAGTGCACAAAATTAAATCCACCATCAATTTTGCAAGGCTTTATTTAAATTATGTTGCTATTGGCTCTCAAATGAATGTTTCATCAGTGTTTAGAAGCTAAATTTAAGAAATACTAATCTGTTTATTTAATTCTTCCAGGAAATTTTGTGCTTTCTGAGGAGCAAGCAATGCCAAAGTGCCACCAGTGTATTCATAACATTTGCTGTGACAAGTTTTATAGCACACATTAATGTGAGTAGTTTCACCTTAATTTTAATCTATAACCACTCTTCTGTTGGTGTCAGAATTAGCTATATTTCAGAATATTAATTCACCCTCATCTTGTTTTCAAGGATTTCTGGGCTTTGTACGTGAGGAACTTGCAGGAGAGGGGAAGCTGTTGAACAAGTATCTTACCTGCAATAACATTGACTGAAAATATTTGATGTAAGTGTACTTTTAATATCATTAATTCTATTATTGCAACTACTCACTCCTCTGTTTACTTTTGTCATCAACTTCAGTAGTTGTTCTCTAAAGTATTTTGTATAGCTCTATTTATTCACGTTCATGTTATGATTTGGATCAGATCCTGCTGAAGCTTGTTATTTTTTTGTTTTCAGATTGGTCATAATGGGCGTTCCCATTGATATTTGGAGGGCCAGAATTGGCAGTTTTTCCTCAAGCCTTGAAGACAAATCAAACATTAAAAGCTCTAATGGATGTGCTGCTATTAGTTGCACTTTGATGATGCTGATAGTGGCTGCAGCTGTCACTACATCAATGTTACTAATTGGATGTATAGAGTCTAACCCAGGCCCGTTTCCATGCAAGATGTGCTCTGTGGTCCCTGAAACCATCGCAAGCAGCATGAGACATCAGCACATGCATGCATCCAGAATCAAGGCCTTCATTTACCACTGTCCAGCACAGGGCTGTGAAAAGTTTGCAACATCTTCATTTTCATACTTAAAATAGCATGTCTCTGTGCTTCATCGTGATACATACCACCAAGATCCGTCAGCCACAGAGATGATATGTTGCCCTTATTCATCTTTGACTTCTGAAATTTTTGAACCGTGCAACTATTCAACTTTATCATTTTGGGAGTTTGTGCAGCACCTTTATCTCCACCTCGATAAAGAACACAGTGTGATGTGTCCAATGGATGACTGTGAACGGAAAAAGGATTTCAAGAAGAAGACAACCTTTCGAGTTCATATGAGTGTAGAACACCGAGACTGGCGTGCAGAAGGCTGTCCCAAAAAAGAATATATTCAAGAGATTACTGCACCTTCTCATCAACCAATGAAGTCTTTTGAGCCTGAAACTCCTCCTATTAATGAAACAATCCAACCTGATGGTGGTGATGTCGGCAATGACTTACTGAATACTGATCTGGTTATTGATAGTATTGCAAAATTTTATCTTCATCTGTATGCTGAGAATTTACTGCCACAAGAGAATATTCAAGAAATTTGCAATAGCCTTGTTTTTCTTACTGAAGTAATTCAAGCAAGAATAAAATTGGTTCTCTCTGAGGAATTAAAGAACCTTGGCATTCCTGAAGATCGTGTAAACTTGGTATGCTATAAAGTTATGTTGGCAGATCTCTTGTACACAACCCATCACAAAAGTAGTCCTGGGCCCTCACTAACTTCTGATTACCTTCGCAAAAAATACTTCACTCAAAATTTTGGATTTAAGGAACCAGTACAAATAAATTTGAATGAGAATGATCCAGATTCTACTGACACTCTGCAGTATATATCTGTTGAAGAGTCTCTCACCAAACTTCTCGAAGACGAAACAGTACAGCAGGGAATAGAGGAATCTTTTTTTAGGAGACCAAGTCCAGAAAATGAGGTGAACGATTATTATGATGGAAGTCTTTTCAAATCTGAAGATCACGCTCCCAAGGAAATTCATCTGAACATATATCAAGATTCCTTCAATCCTGTTATGAATGCTCTGGGCTCAGCCAAAAACAAGTTCAAGGATCTAGTTGTGTATTTCACAATTAACAATTTCAAATCTCATCTCCGGTCTAGGATTGCAACCAAACATTTAGTTTTGATCTGTAGAGAAAACATTTTTAAGAGGCTTGGAGCCAAGAAGTGCTTGGCAAAACTGATGGAAGAGTTGAAAAGATTGGAAGCAGAAGGCATAATGTTTAAAGATCAAAGAGTGGATGTTGTGGTTGAATTTATGATTGGAGACAGTTTAGGACAACACCTCATTGGTGGATTTATTGAATCCTTTTCACACACCTATGCTTGCAGATTTTGTGAAATTACAAGAGTTGAATACAAGGCTGATCCCTGTGTTGCCAAACCCCAGCGAACAAAGGAAAGCTACAACCGTTGTGTGTTGAAAGCATCTATGAAAGGGAAAACTTTTAAAGGAATAAAACAAGGTTGTGAGTTTAATGCCCTGAAAAACTTTCATGCTACATCTCATCTTCCTCCTTGTCTCGCCCATGACGTCTTTGAGGGCGTAGTTAGTTGGGATTTGGCAGGGATTATCTCATACTTTGTCCGTACTAAGGAGTGGTTCACCTATGAACTCTTGAACAAAAGGATAAAAAAATTTAAATGCCTTGGAATTGACAGCCGCAACAAGTTTGCCTCTGTTCACAAAGCTGGAGAAAAACTAGGGGGCCATGCTGTTCAAAATTGGATGCTGCTCAGATTATTATTTTTCATAATTGGTGATAAAATTGAAGACTTTCATGACCCTGGGTGGGAATTGTACATCCAGCTGAAAAACATTTGTGAATTTGTTTGTGCTCCCTCCATTTTGAAGGCAGATGTATCCTACCTCAAGGATGTGCTCATCCCAGCTTACTTTGAAAAACGAAGTGGAGTTCTTTCTGCAGTTACTCATCCTATCAAGCCTAAACATCACTTTTTTTTGGCACACTATCCTGAGCTCATCTTAAGATATGGGCCCTTAATCCATCTTTGGACTCTGCCGTATGAGCAAAAGCATTCCTTCTTCAAAGAAATCATGCGGAAGACAGGTAACTTCATAAATCCTGAGTATACATGTGCAGTTAGGTACCAAATGAATTTCTGCTACTCAACTACTTCAGATATGTTTTGTGATGAATTTAATGACAAGAAATCTAGACCTTTGAATTCAAGTAATTTCACAGGTGACTTGTCAGCGTACCTGTCCTTTCAGAATCTTGATCAATGGTATGAGTCTGACCTTGTTAGTTTAGGCTCTACAAAATACAAGAAGGGTGACATGCTGCTTTTAGCCTTGAATGAATCTGTGATAACTGTTGGCATAATCAAGGTAATAGCTATCAAGGAAATCATTTTTAAGCTCATATTAGAAGAACGCAAAGCTTTCTATGATACAGATTTAGGCTTATATGAAGTAAACCTTGATTCCCTTGGAACTTTAAGTACCCATGATCTCTCTGCTCTGAAGTATCCGGTTCCTCAGCCTCTTTATACCTGGAGAGGTAAATCGCTTTTCAGTTTGAAACATAGATTAGTCCCGTCATCTGATAGTGGTGAACATAGTTTCTAGTTAATGTTAAATTCAAGTTTCTGGATGAAGTGAGAAATCTCAGGATCCTTTCATTCTTTGTCCAATCTGTGATTTTTTTACTTATTGTTCTCTTAACATTTGCACATGGTACAATCATTATGAGACAGATAAGTCATTTTTGGGGAGCCTTAAGTGTGTATATAAAGCTTTTTAGTATTTTGTGTAAACATTTTTACTGACAGTTTAGAATCTCCTTGATAGGCTCAATTTAAATATGTTCCTTGTTTATGTCTATAAAGACATTTATAGTCTACTTGTGTTTTTTTCTTACCAACTGTTAGTAACGCATATCACAAGGTTTGCATATTTTACCAAATCTTGTAGGCTGTGATATCTTGTTCTCAAGTGTATCATGATTGACAGAGTTGGTAGATAATTTTTAGGACATTGTTAAGCAATTAATTACACCTGAGTCCATTTAGATGTTGTATTTTTTAAAAATTCTGATGTGTGTGTCTTGTCAAACTGTAGAGAATAATTTTGAGTTACCCTCTGTTTGACTCATTAGAAGCAAGCAAATATTTAAGACTTTGCTCTCTGCCCCCATATCCTTAGACTATTTGTAAAATGTTAATAGCAATGCTTTTTTTTATTTTTTTGATTGAGATAGTCATTTGGGACTTGCTTGATAGGCTAAATGTTGTTGATTTAAGTAGGTTCCTCTTCTGTAATTATTATAAAATTATTTTTAGTCTATGTTCTTTTTTTAATCTTGCTGTGTTAATATCTCAGGAACTGAATATTACAAAATAATTTGTAGATAGAGCAAATCATTCTGTGATATTTTGTCATAAGCGTGTAATTAAGATTCAGTGTAGCTTGTCAACACATAGAGTATTGTAAGTGACCCTCTCTTTGGCAAATAAGAAGCAAGTATTTAAGATGTCAGTTAAAAGCGTTAGAAGGCTAAGTATGGGAAGTTAACTGTGAAATATAAAAACAGTGTTACGGGCTGGAGGATTATTTAGCCTCTGCCTCTAAAAAAGCAAAACATTTGGCACTTGTTGGCGTTTAAACAGCATCCCATGCGGCTATTCTAGTGACTTTAAAGAAGTAACCTGTGGAATTTCTCTATGTTTGATGTAAAAGAGGGGAGAGAAGGTAATGGAAATACTCATATTTGAAAGGAAGACTGTCTCATGTGGGAGGGAAAATGATTGAGTTGTAGCTCTTTGGGTAAGAAATGTTCAAAGCTAAATCATCTTTTGATGAGCTCTACTTTTAACAAAAAGTGAACACTCACTGATTGTTGAAACTTGATTTCAGTATTGTAGGATTAAATAAAATGCATACATCATATCAGGTGATTTAATTGACCCACACTTTCCCGGTCACAAGGTGGAAATAAATTTGTTGTTCTTCTAAAACTAATCATTTCTGTGTCAACTGACTTTTGAAGGTAGGCATAATGAAGCAGTGATGAAGCTAAAGTTGAAAGGTATCCAAACAGTACTAACTGTTGAGCCTAGTCAAAAGGTGAAATATAAATCAATACATATGCTTCAAAAGCAATTGTAGACTTTGGCATCTGAATTGAAGGGGGGAGGTGTTGGAGTATGGAGGAGGGGGGAGGAGAGCCTATTAATCAGGATAGCCAACACGTAATGCTAGTAGAGAGCAGTCCATTTACGGCTGGAAGACTTTAAATATATTGTAAGGAATTGATTTTTGCAGAAAATACAACTGATAATTATTTGAAACGTTAAAAAGCAATAATTAGTATGCCTCTAGTCATTTTTTCCAAATTGATTCTGTGAACCTTGGCTTTCCCTATCCGTAGGGCAGGGGGCAGGGCAGGCGCCAGTCAGTTCGAGCAAGTGGTGTGGCTTGGACGTCGAGAGGTAGTGATCGTACCGTTTTACATTAGAAAACTGATCAGGAGAAATTTCTGCATCTTTTATTGGTGAAATTAGTGACGTGAATACCTCTACTCGTTGATGATTACAAATTTTTGATTTCTTCCTCTCGTTTGATGAAATAATTTTCATATCGCAATTTTATCAAAGGTAAGGTCAGACTACTTGTCTTACTTTTGAGCGTTTACATCATTCTTTTAGCGACTTCTGACTTAATTAAATCAGTCAAACTGGTAACGTCAAACTTTCCTTTTACTTCTAGATGTCTCTTCAAGACCAAATCAATGACAAAATACGGAAAGTATTGCCGCACCTCGAAGACGAGAAGGTTATTGCTACCTCAAAATTCGTGATCGGAGAAGGAGTCAAAAAGCTTTCAGACCTTAGGCGCATTGAAGTTGTTCAGCTGAAGACAGTCCTGGACCATGTTGACTCTACTGACCTCTTCGACGATTGGCAAGAAACTTATAATGGTAAGTGTCTTGCCATTATATCACAGTATCTTGAGGGTTAATTCTCAACTTATCTACTTTTATTGTGACAGCTGCTGGTCCATCACGCTCCTCTGCTCCCACTGGATCTTCAAGTCGCCCTCCTCTTCAAAATGTTGCGAGAAATGTGATCAACTCCCAAATTCCAGTTTTTGATGTGAATAGTCCCGACATGCCCAGCAATGTGAAGGAAGCAGTTAAGGCCAAAATACGTCCAACATCAAGCGGGCGTGTGAAATTTGTAGAACGGGTAATAGATAGATGTAGGGAAGTTGTTCCGAATTTTGATCGTGCTATGTTGCAAGACATTGCTAAACAAATTGTGGCGTCACACCCAGAATCCTTCAAGGACACATTGTTAACAAGTGAGCATGGGTCGGACAGCCTGCGTGGTCAGTTGGAATGGAAGTATGATAATGACAGAAGAAAGCTGAGACAAACCGCAAAGGAATCGGAAGCGCCATCATGTAAGCAAGCATTTGGCTGTATCAAATGGAATCCAAGCCTCCCTTCCTCTCAGACCCGTGAAGATCAATTGCGCATCCAGACTGAATTGAAGAACATGCACAAGGTTTCGAGGAGAGATTGGGACTGGAGGACGATCAGATCAAAGCTTGTAGAAAGCTTCTATCTTCAAAGGCGGCATATTAATGGGACATTAATTCCTAAAGAGAAGAAAAAAGGGAAAAACAGTGATCAGCAGGATGAGGCCCTTGTTGACGAACCAGAAGACATGACAATTCTTGAACTGCACATTGACTGGCCTTTTCTATTTTGTTCTAAGGGCATTAATTGTCACTTTCATCAACTAACCGGAATTGACTTCTCTGAGAAGTTGTCTGACTTCATCAAAGATGATGCCGCAAGTCTAATAGAATTTTTCACTTCTGAAACTAATTCTCCTGAAATGAAGAAGATGAAGCGAAGAATGGTGACTGCAGAGAAACAAGGGCATGGCAGCACAACAGTGTGTGGTCTCCTCCTTATGCTTATTTCATACCTTAAAGATGACATTGATGAGCTTCTCACTTTTGTTGAAGTAAGTATATCCAAGCAACTTGCAATTTTAATTATTTTCTTCTGTTCTTCTGATCTAAATTTTAACATTCATTTCCAGGCAACCATGAGCATTGAGGAGGCCAGTGAATCAGCTACAATCAAGTTTCCTGAAGAAAGCACTCCATTTCTCATTTTTGCAGGTTTGTATCATTCTGGCAATATAACCATTGTTTTTTTCTGTTAATTGCTAGAAAAATAACCAGTAAGATATTTTCCAAATGAGTGAGAACAATTTGTGTTTGCTTTATTTCAGGGGAAAGTCTTTATGATTTTGAAAAGATTTTCTTTTCATGTGACAAGAAAGTGCTGAGTTCTGTGAAAAGTATACCTGATGCCCTTGTTCTCCTCTTCACTTCCTACTATGTTTTCAATTATTTATACAACAGCCAACTCTCCACCCTCCTTTTGTTCATTCAAAGGTAAAAACAGATTATTAATCATTATGTTTAAAGTATATTCTGATTGTACAATACTGTTACATTAACAGTGACACCAGATGGCACCAATTGACTTAAATGACTTTACAGGAAAATTGCTGGAATAGAGCCTGTTCCATCTGCATCCAAATGTAAGACTGCTGCAATTCTTAAGAAGAGCAACTCTAGAATTACAACACTATCAAATAAATTAGCAGAGGCAGTAGAAAGATGGAGAAGAGAAGACAAAGAAAATTAAGTAGTAGTGAGAAACATTCTCTACAGTTATGACAAGATGTTCTGTTTTTGTTTTTTAATGTTTTGTTTTTATCATTGTTACTTTAATCTAAGATTGTTCCCAATGACTATAATTTGTTCCTTATTTCTAGTTCTGTTTTTTTTTTATGTGGCTAGACTAAAAGAAAAGGCCAGCTAGTCAGAAAAGATTTTATGTACCACATATTTGTTAAATTTTTAAACTCAAAATGTACTTATTAAACATGACAATTTTATCTGAAGTAAGGCGCTTGTTGAGTAGGTCTATGCCCTATACCTAAAAGTACACCTATTTTTCACTATCTTTTTAGGGATTTCATTAGGAACTTAAATGTTCAAAATTTCCACATTATTTAGGCAGTTTGTCACGACCTGATACAATTTGCAAACTTAATTTTGTGCTAACTGTGTGCTCAGAGAGCCCTTTCATGTACAAAACTGAAAACTGTACTACTCGATAACTTTGTTTTTTGAAGGTGGAAGAGTAAATTTATATAATACTGAATCAATCACATTGAGTGCAGTGTGCTTTGAAGCAATAAATTGCTTTTCTGAAAACTCTTCGATGATTCCAATAAGGATACTTCCACAATGACTTATCCTCTTTATGCTTCAGAGCACTTGGTATTCTGGCTAGTTACTAATCTTCGAAGAAAAAGACAAGTTGTGGTTCGGAACAAATTATAAGGAGAGAGGAAGTGAAAAACTAAAGAACCATAGGCCTCACAACAGTGTAAAGTATGATTTTGATGGATTTGAAAAGTTGACTTGATTAACTCATAATAAGCAATGTCCCCATTAAAACAAAATTTGATTTTGATAGGTCAGGTGCACTTCATTTGTTCACTTAACACATTCTCATTGTAAAACACCTGCTCTCCCAGAAAATTTGACCTTATTTTCTGATATTATTAGCTAGACAGGTAATAGTGGATAACTAGAGTAGGCAGCAAGACAAAGTCTGGATAAGGAAGGTTTAGTTCATGGAAACAAAGGCTTAAAGGGAACAATTAATAGTATGATTTATTCATCTAAGCGTAATCTTGGAAGAGTTGGAAAGCTTTCAACATTAAGTTGTTCTAGATTATCATGGTTTACTCAGTCTGATCACCTTGTTGATTGGTATTAACTTGAGCCAGGGTGCAACTGTGAATGCAGAGTTGTTTGAAATTTAAGTAGCACACAGAGCCGGGGGTCAATTTATGAGACATTAGTTAAATATTTGTAAAGAGAGGAATATTCATTAGCTTGGTACAGTGTTTGAATGAAAATCTAATAAAACTCGGATGGACTGAATCACCCTTTAGACTTATTATCAAAAAAAAGAAATGTGCAAGAAACAAGAAAAAATGAAATAAATTGGCTGTGAGAATATAAGAATAATATTGAGGGCTAAAAGACATTTGTAGCACTTCAAATAAATTGATACATTTTAAAGTACTGAAAAAGTTCCGCAACAAATATAACAGAACAGAAAAAAAAGATTCGACTTTTCCCTACAGAAATAATAAAGGGCAACAGCTGATGATCCCTTCTCTATAACTTAAAACAGACAGTCCATTGAAATAATGGAAAAAGTCACAAAGTCAAAGCACTAAAAAAAATAGATCTCAAATAGCCATTCAAGACAACTGCCATCAAGATTAAAATTTACTTAGACTAACATCCTAAGTAGCAGAAAATAAAAAAGACAGACAAAGCCTCGCAAAATCTTTACATACATTAACAATGCAAGAGCATTGCAATGTTTACAGTTCTGATCTTAAACAAGAGTGACAAAACCAAGTTGATAATTTGTTTACAAATAAAAGTGGAATACATTCCACCAAAATAAATGGACAGTCCCTTAAGTTTCAGAAATCAAGTATAACAAGTCAGTCATTGGGGGATACAGTTTACAAAACCTAAATAATTAATTAACTAAAATCAGTCTTCAGTTTAAAAATTCAAGATTAATCTTAATCTTAATCACAACTTCTGTATTTACAAACACTAGAACAAAACAAAACAGAGTACTCAGGGTGACAGCTGTCTCCTCTTTGCCTCAGCCCTGTCTTCGCACAAAAGGTTTCCCATATACTGTTTGATTCCAGCAGCGGTGGAAACCTCCCACTGCTTCTTAGTAGCTCTGGCAAGTACACAAGCTAGAAAAGAAAAAAAAATGTTCAAGTTGTAAACATAAAGACCCTTGAAATTTTAAGTGTAGACATAAAGAAGTGATAATTCACACACCTACAATGGCTTCCACACCGTGTGCATTTAGAGCAGTCCTTCTTTCAGCCTGCACTTGACCTCTCACGTTTGAGACTTCGCCCATCACTGAACAAACTTCACGGGCTTCTTGAGTGAAGACTGCCCGTGTCAGGGCTCTGGCAAAGTGAGAGGAAGAATTGCACGAGGTCTTGGCTTTCTTTAGAGCTTTTCCCTTAATGAAGATATTTTCATTTTCTACTAGCTGATTACCTGCAAAAATAAATAGTTCGAGTTAGTGACTTAATTTGTAAGCAGAACAGACTTACACTTAACGAGTATACTTACACCAGGATCTGTCCATTTGAATGCTAGAGTTTCTCCCTCATACTTAATTTCCAGAGCCTCTGACCGCTTTCTCTTCCTCTTCTCGGGAAAATATCTTTGGCCTGCAGAAGAATACGAGATTAAATTAAGTGATCACAAAAGTATTAATGTTAGGGCAATAAAAAATACGCAACATTACCATTCAGAACTAAGGAGGAAGGTGGAGATGACGTGGAAGCTGGTGTATCAGTTGCAGGCGGGTGAAGGACAACCACTTGCACCTCTCCAGTTTCCTTGTTGAAACTAATGGAGTGTGTTGGTCGAATTATCTTGTTGCGTTCTGAATGGCCTCCAGACCCAGACTGCTTGAGTTGACTAGACAGATTGTGCTGACTCCCAGACACGTCGAGTGGAATCCCAGGGTGGTTATTGGGTTGACATGCAGACACGTCGGGCACATTCCCAGACATGTTGAGCACACCGCTTTCCACCTGCTAAAGAAAAACCATTGATTAGTAAAAGAAAACATAAATGAAGAAAACTTACATTTAGAGGCCTGCAGTGCAGAGGTGAGGGTCTTTAAGAGGGCTATGTCAAACTTTTTGCTCTTGTTCTACATGTGCAAGGGTTTACAAAAGTCAAAAGCGCAACAGTGCCGGCGAACAAAAATGAACAGTGCAATCGAGCAACAGCGAAAAGCAGGAAGAGGATGAGAAGCATTCGCAAACCAGACAACTTAAGCTGTTACAAAGTATTTTTCACTACAGCCTTGTGGAGGTTAAGGTCTCCTCACCTTTGAATAATCGCAAAGCGAGTTTGAAGGTGGGGTGACGCGTAGACGCCTCAATTATTGACGCAACTATGTACTGATAAAAAAGTAAATATTGTAATACACTGATAGGTAACTCTTCAAAATATTAGCTCAAGTTCCACCGATGGCACATCATGACACAATGAACTTAGACTAATTCACTAAAAATTCGTTAATTGCCAGTTCACAAGGGGCATATTAACTCAAATACACTGGGTTACAGTGTTGCCATTAAATTTCCTATTTAATTTTGTATTGTTGAACAGTTCGAACAGCTCTAACCACTCACACTACGAAAACAAATTTCGTAGAGAATTTCTCATACTAGCACTAGTCGTCGGTAGTTCGATCGATCCATCGATCGTTTGTTTGCTTGGTATTTGCAGAGCTGTCGAGCTGTCAATAATTATGTAACAAATTAAAAAAAAGTCAGTTCCCAAACAAATATGGCTACCACTTCTGTTGTCTGTCCGTTAACAGTGAGCAGTAAAACGAGGATATGCTGTGGTTTCGAAGCACTTCTAGTTGTGACAATAGACTCACGGCAATTCTTAATTTCCGTTTGTGTAGAAAAAAGGATTTTTTGGGCAAGAACTAACTTAAGAATATGATCTAGTGCTTCAAGAAACACACTGGTTATCTTGGTGGTCTGTACTCAAGCCGCTGCCACAGTGGATGGAATGTCACCAATGTTCCCAGGATAATGGAAACATTAAGCAGTGTCTATGCTGGTGAGTAAGTCAAGAGTACACCTGATATCACTTGCTAGTAAACCAAGCAGCTAAGGTTGGACTGTTCAACATTGGCACAGCTGGGACCATTTCACTTTAGTGTATCTAACTCATTGAATGAAGATAACCATAGATCATATTTCTTTTCATTTTTGAGGTTTTCTCCTATTTTTATTTTCTGGACAACTTGGAACGATATTGTCGTCAGTTAACGGTATTCTAACGTAATTTTACAGAAATTTCTGTCCAATTACGAATGAACCGTGTATAAGTCGTAATTTTACGGGATCATGCCTGATCCTTGGACCCAAAGTGTCTTACAGACTTTTTGTTGTTAATCTACGACTTTGCTGTTGTTGTACAAAACATACCGATGCCTTCTAACGACAAAGTCCGATGTGTTGCGCTCCCGTTAC
>NW_026267315.1:413433-414303 GCF_000697945.3 Frankliniella occidentalis | reverse complement strand
ACAAAGTTCGATCTGTTCCGCTCCCGTTACACAAAGTTCGATCTGCTTTTGGCCGGTCTCGGGAGACCCAAGTTTAGAGCGCTTCCGCAGTTTTGTTGTTGTGGCATTCAATTTTTTTCTTTAGAGTATGTTGTTCTTCAATCTCTTAGCAACAGACAGCAGCTTTTACTTTTTTTCTACCGGCAATATTAGCGAAAATATAAACATAATAAGACCGCGATGCAGAGCGCGACGGAAAGCAGATCGAACTTTGTGTAACGGGAGCGGAACAGATCGAACTTTGTGTAACGGGAGCGGAACAGATCGAACTTTGTGTAACGGGAGCGCAACACATCGGACTTTGTGTAACGGGAGCGAAACGGATCGAACTTTGTGTAACGGGAGCGCAATACATCGGACTTTGTCGTTAGGAGGCATCGATACCGTCAGTTGGATGCCGTAATTCTACAGAACCCTTCGCTAACAAAATTAATCTCCAAAATACAGTAAATTTACGACAAAATTTTTAACAGTGTACTCTGTAGGGACTATTAATGTTCCCCGAAGCAATCGGCAGAGCTCCTACTTCGTCATCGTCAAAAACTGTCTTCAAATTCGAAAGTTGGCTGGTACGCTTTTGCAGTGTGAATACCGTGTCGCCTCCACACAGGCACGATTGCGTCATATCAAATCCCCCTTTCGATGAAAAGGAAGGTTTTGATGTGCTGCTTCTTTTGTGGCTAAGCGGATCCTTGCATCTGCAAAGCCCGGATTAGTAATGCTTCAATTAGTACCTTCTGACTTGTGAACTCCGTATCCCATTTTGTAGGTCTGACCTTTGTTTAATAACTTTTAGTTACAGGTAACGCGTTGTAATGACCTAATGAGAAA
>NW_026267315.1:410455-413090 GCF_000697945.3 Frankliniella occidentalis | reverse complement strand
GAGCAAACAAAAGACTAATTAAAAGGTGCGGGAGGCAATATTTGAGTTTTATCATTGATTGAACGTGACCACAATATGGTATTTTAACGTTGTACTAGAAGTACATGATTTGAACTATCGCCACTTTACACGTATCTTATTTGAAGATAAATAAAACCATTGCGACCTAAAAACCTAGCAAATTCGACAAAAAAAATAAAAATTTTAGGAACTCCCAAATGGCCCGTATTCTGAGAACCACCCAGTAGCAAACTTTCACAAAGTACCTGAGTAGTTACCATTTGATCATGCCAGATTCAGATTCAGATTTTACTTATGCCATTGATATTTTTTAAGTAATTTTTATCTGTTTAAGCTATTTATATATTAATATAAGATATATATGATAACTTTGTTACTGATGTGATACGCCCAGTTCCTATTGCTGCTTTTAGTTTAATTAAACTACTAATGTGTTTTACAGTGCAACTAAATTTTGACAATATGGTTATGGTTATTTAATGTGTAACCTGTTAATTATGTTCTTTTTGTTTTTTCCTTCCTTTTGTTGTGCTTTTATATCTTCATTGTATTGTATTTAACATCAGACTGCTATGTCTTGACCAAGAAGAAGCAATATTGAGCCCCCCAGCGAGCGAAGCGAGTTCTTGAATCTTTCACTGTTGCTATTGTGTTACATTCTTTCAAATTGTTATTAATTAATTGTGTTTCTGGTGTTTGTAATTTGCTGATTTTTGATACAAATAACCAGACCACTTTGAAAATAAAATTTGCTGAACGAAAATCGCGTAGTTTTTAAGAAGGCTCTCCAGAAGTCCGGGATTTGTGGACTTTAGAGCTGCCCCGGGGCTGACCGTTTCACACATTTATCTATAGACCTTCGCCGACAAAATGGCGTTTGAAAGTTTTTCATCTGTCAAACCGTTCCCTTTTTATGGGCTTCTTTATGAAAGTGCTCTAATTTCGAACAGTCAGATTAAATTGTAGTGAAATTACATTTTCATCGCAGATTTTAGTAGAGACTACTGTTTTCGCTGCTATGGAGGTGCACTATGGTACCCTCGATCTCCATCTTCTCAATTCCGTTTTCAGACTTAAAATATTGCAAAAGACAGCCAAGATGGGTCGAGTTTACCTTTCCTTCTAGATTTTGTCCGAAATTAGAGCACCTTGTCTGTAAGCAGCACACGCTACCTTAAAGCATAATTTCGCAACCTGTGCGGAAACATAAAAATTCAAAATGGGTGTCATCCGACGGGTCTTGGGCAGTAGTATTTACAGAGGAAAATATCCGCTGAGTTTTTTCAAAATGCAGACGTGTCCGAAATTAGAGCACTTTCAGTTCCTAATTTCGGACAGTCTTTAAATGGCTGTTGTGGTTTACCATGTTGAGCTATAAATTTGACACGGGTATCATTCGATACAGTCAGTGGCCCATATTTCGGACATGAGCCCTAATTTCGGACAAAATTGAGTCTTTGGCTTTAGACAACCGTAAATCCGAAAGTTTTTCACCAATTTCAACTTCCGGGACGTCAAATGAAAGGTCCTCTTTAACATACGACTGGTGCGATCCCAATCCGACTTCTCCCCATCGAACGGCACGCGCTTAAAGTTCAAAAACCACTCGTGAAAGGGTGCCGGACATCTCGCCCCAGCTAACTCGCCCCAGGTACAACTCACCCCGAGGCCAACTCGCCCCGATTTTGGGGCGAGTTCCGGATGCAAGTTTTTGCCAACTCGCCTCAATCGGCCAAATTTTCAAAATTTTGCCCCATTTCAATTCAATGGCACTATCACTATCCCGAGTAGAACTGCGGAGCACCAGGCCGTCAGTAGAGCGTCCCTTTCTGGTCAGCGCGCTGCGACGACGTACTGCCGAAGGAGTGTCCAGTTGGCGGCGTGTCAGTAACGAGATGGTGACGAGATAGTGACGCCAGAGAAGTCACCAAGTCGTCGCTCACTTATCTCATTCTCGTCACACTATTGTCATTACGTTAGTCGCAGCTTGGCCACTCTGTCGCCGCCAACTGGTGACCCTCTCGTCACCCCTTCGTCAGCGCCGAAAGATGACGAAGAAAAGCAACGCCCGCCGGTGGGATTCGAACCCGTTTCCTGCGGCTCGCCACTTTGACGCTCCAAGCCACTCGGCCACTCACATATCTATAGATACAGAGGAGCCGTGCCGGAACGCATCTCACGCGCGCTAGGGGCGCCAGGTGACCATAAAGTGACGACATGGTGACGACATGGTGACGACCTCTCAGGGGACAAAACTTAATGAAAGATGAAAAATGTAATTAATAAGGGTCAATTTGCGGATTTGTGCTGGTATTTGTTACACTTTGTTTGTCTTTTATTTTGTGGCAATTAGACGATTCAGCATACACCCCCCCCCCACTCCGGGTCCAAACAGAGGATGTTATCTCACTTTCAGCGTTTTGAATTGGGTTGGGGCTGACCCACATTTCGACTATTTGAATGATTAACACCTCTTTATTTCTCTTTCATATTTTAAGTTGTTAAAATTATTTGGAAAACTTTAGTGTTGGGAGTTTATTTACTGAATAAATAGTACCAAGAGAGGTTGACCTCACCCACGCCCTGGCTTTCAATATTAAAAAGCAGATGTATG
>NW_026267315.1:408719-410405 GCF_000697945.3 Frankliniella occidentalis | reverse complement strand
CCCCACTCCGGGTTCAAACAGAGGATGTCATCTCACTTTCAGCGTTTTGAATTGGGTTGGGGCTTACCCACATTTCGACTATTTGAATGATTAACATCTCTTTATTTCTCTTTCATATTTTAAGTTGTTAAACTTTTGTAAATTATTTGGCAAACTTTAGTGTTGGGAGTTTATTTTTCTGAATAAATAGTACCAAGAGAAGTTGACCTCACCCAGGCCCTGGCTTTCAAGATTAAAAAGCAGATGTATGGGCTTCACTCCGTTGAATCCCCTTACATAGTGAATACCGACCCAAGCGATCCGCTCTGGCACTCCGCAGCGTAATGTGGCACAGGCAGATTTTTGTAACTTCTAGTTCTAAATACTAAGGATAACAGATGGTTATTTTATCAAAAAGAGTTTTCTGTGTTTTAAAAGGATTGGTTCTATCAAGTGCGATGCCGGAGTAAACTGTAACAGGTTTTCACTTTTGGTTTTGTTACAATAAGTCAATTTTTCAAAGACATAGTAGTAATATCTGGTAACCGAAAAAAATCTCAATTCCATGTGTGTTTATGGTTACGTAAAACTTTCAGAAGAGTGTCAGTAGACGTATGCGTGCGTGAGACAATTAAAGTCATAATGACAGCACTATCGATAACGAAACACGTTATCACTCCAAAAAACAAAACTGTTCCAAAGTGAAAAGTACATTAAAAAAAAAAAAAAAAAGGTCTGTCAAGGAACGGATCGTGGAAGCAGATGATACGTATCTAATGATCAGGCGGTACATTATATTATTTCAGTACAGTACAGAATGTAAAGGTTTGAAAGATCTAACACCCACATTTACAGAATTTTGTTGCTATTCATACCGCTATTCATATCATACAAGTTCCCGCTTCCGTTTTCTCCTTCTGCTCCTCACGGTGCCATAAAATAGTATAGCATACACTTAACAAACAATGGTCAGGTTATTAAACTATGCGATCGTGGCGATTGCTTTTATTTAAGGCAGAGTCCTTTTATTTACGGACTCTCCTTGCTCTAATTTGCTACGGTACGTATCTAGAAATGTTCAGTAGAGTCTAAGGAAGAAGAGCTTTTAAATAGCGGCGAATAGGTAAGAAGGGGGCGAGAGCGATAAGTGTTTAGAATATGATCCGGGCGGCCGAGCCGAGCCGGGCCGAGCTCAACACGGCGCTTCGAGCCGAGCGCCGGCAGAGCCTAGCCGGGCGGGAGGGAGGAAGAAGGGAGGGGAAGGGGGCTGCTGCGTGCTGCGTAGCTGTGGCGCGGGCGGGAGGGACCAGCACCAAGCCGCCCTGTATTCTTCTGGTGACGTCACGCCTCGTGCCGCTCTGCAACGCCGCTCACGCCGCTCACGCCGCTCCACGTCAGTACAAGCAATGACACATTTGACATTACTTATTTCAGTTGAGTGTTCAAAGTTCTAGTTGGGTAAGTTTCAGTTGAGTAAATTTTAAATGAATCATCTGCTTAAAAAAAGTTCCGTCCAGGAACGAATCGTGAAAGCAGATGATACAAATTCAAGAAAAATATTCAAGTCCTAACGACGCGTCTTAACAACAATGTTCTATCTGCAGCGTGCGGATTACACAATGTTCTATCTGAAGAGTGCTGAATACACAATGTTCTATCTGCAGCGTACGGATGACACAATGTTCTATCTGCAAAACGCGGGCTTCG
>NW_026267315.1:400947-403149 GCF_000697945.3 Frankliniella occidentalis | reverse complement strand
TAATTTACAAATCTTAATTTACATTTAAATATATATTTATACTTTAAACAGATTTGGGTTGGGTTCTGTTTCTCCTATAGGCTACTTTGTAATGTTTTGAAGGGTCTAGGACAAAGTAAGTGTGAAGAGGATGTAGAGACAGTTTGTGAGTGATGCTTTCCATAAAGATATAGTTTGCATGTAATATTTCTGAACTCATTCAGTTCTGTCATTTCATAGTTGGGTTAGAGTTTGAATTACCGCGCTGCGCACGCCTCTCTCGGCTGAGCCGAGCCGTCCCGAGCCGAGCTCAGACCTCTGCGCTTCCAGCCGAGTACAGCCGAGCGCCGAGCCAAGTCTGACGGAGGGAGGGGGGCTGCGTAGCTGTGGCGCGCGGACGGGACCAACACCAAGCCACCCTGTATTCTTCTGGTGACGTCACGCCTTGTGCCTCTCTGCACTACATGAGAGTACAAGCAATGACACATTTGACAAATCATTCTTATTAATTTCAGTTATGTGAAATGTTCAAAGTTTCAGTTACAAATGTATCATCTGCTAATAACACAACCGACTGAGCAAGTGGTTGATGGCCTCCGATCGTCCGTTCCGTTTGTCTCCAGCCCGATGTCAAATTAACTGACAGGCTAAGCAGATCAAACTCAAATGCTTAGAGGTTCGTCGACATCAACTACTTTTTTCAACAAAACAAGCGAATTAAACTAAATCCAAGACTCTTACCAACAACAAAGTGGCCGGTATCCGATCCGATGGAGGTAAACGAGGCGGAGGCGAGCGAGTTGTGGGGGGGGGGGGGAATCAGGTCAGACGCTCGTGATGAGTAGAAGGACGGCGCCTGCAGGGCGTGCCGACGTGTTGCGTACCTATGTGTGTGTAAAACGGGTTGCCGATCTGCAAGGCGCTGTAGTCGCTGACCGCGTGCGACTACACTCATTTTGACGTGCGATTGCACTGATTTACTGCATGATTACATGGGATTACGCGATATTACGAGGGATTACGCGGGATTACACAAGATTGCGAGGGATTACGCGAGATTACGAGGGATTACTGGTGTAATCCCTGGCACTTGTACACGGGATTACGCGAGTGGTGGCCCCCTCGGATTTTCTACGCTACGCACTGTGAGAAAAGTACCGCATAATATTCGTTTAATGAATTTAGAGCTACAGATGTGATTCAGGAGTCAATTTGGGCTAAATTAGACCAACCGAGCACGGTTAATAAAAGTCGGAATTTTCCAACAAAATTCTGTCCGAATAGTTTGGAAACGCGATTTTCCAAACAGTTGTTGGAAAACAAAATTTCCAGTCCTGCTCTTGGAAATTTCCGACGAAACTGGAAAGAAAAAAGGAACTATTTTACACCGGAACCAAGTTTAGTAGCATCAAAAATGACAATTTGCCAATATATTCAAAAATGTTAGTCATACGTTTTTGAGAGATCTCTAAAAAGTTTCGAAATTCCCAAATAGTTTGGAAAATTGTGTTTCCAAACTGTTTGGATTTCAAATTTTCCAAACTGTTCGGGCTGCAAATTTTCCAGTCCATTGTTCGGAAATTTCCAACAAAACTTTTCACAGTGAGCTCCCAGTTAAAAGGCCATCCCTCTAAATACATAACTGCAAACCTATTCAAAAATTCATTTTAATTGGGGCGGGTTAGCACTGGGCGACCTGGGCTGGGGCGAATTGGGCATGGGGCAAGTTAGCTGGGGCGAGCTGTCCTAGATCCCTCGTGAAATATTTGTGACAAAAATCTTTGTTCAACTTCTCCTGGTGAGCGCTGAGGTGCCGTGTGGGATAGGAGTCTAGTTTTTGGATATAGTATACTAGCACTATTTCTGAGCCTACTCCATTTTTCGGATTGGTGATGCGGACCGTCGTTTGGTTTCTGTGGACAAAATACGAAAAGGCCCCAATTTCGGATACTTTTGAATCGGCCTTCCGTTCCTTCATAAGGTACCAATCAAAGTTCTGTCTATAGGTAAACACATCATTTGACGACCCACAGTGCCAAAATTCCGTCGCTTTCCCTCTATCTCTTATAGTTTTTGAGATATAGCATAATTTTAAGTCTTTTTAAAACTTTTCCGTTTTTTAAAGAATTTTAGATGCGAGCACTCTTGAAAACGCCTCTTAAAACCCTATTTCTGAACCAAAAAAGTCGTACGAGGGCTTGTTTTCATCGGAAGGACCCGCCC
>NW_026267315.1:387916-393309 GCF_000697945.3 Frankliniella occidentalis | reverse complement strand
AACCCCTCTCAGTCTAACTACCCCACAAACCACCCCAACCCCTCTCAGTCTAACTACCCCCAAAACAACCCCAACCCCTCTCAGTCTAACTACCCTACAAACCACCCCAACCCCTCTACCTGCTCCGCTAACTGCCCCCTAACTGCTCCGCTAACTACCCCGCCAGCTACCACTCTCCCACACCCGTGCCCACACGCGTGCCTACACCCAGTCACACACCCAGTCACACACCCAGTCACACACACCGTCACACACCCGTTCACACTCCCGTTCACACACACTATCAACCGCTTGCAACGAATCCCTCCCACCATCAGTCTGACCAAGCAGCACTAGCCGCAGGAAGACCTGATGGACTTCGTGTTTGCAATGGATAAGGCTGAAGAACAGAGCGGTGGGCTGCTACCAGGGGACTTGGAAGCGGTATTGCAAAGCAAACAAAAAGGGGAACCGCGGCGAGTCGCGAATGCAAAACGTATCATTTCATGGGCGGATGTTCGCGCAAGGCTGTGCAAAAATTTCGAGCAAAAGGTCGCAGAGCTGGAAGCCGAGCTGAACGGCTGCGCGCAGGGCAAATCTGAGGGCGTGGCGGCTTATGGCGATCGGCTGGATAAGCGTCATCGGAGGTTTGTCTCCGCTATTTCCCCCGGCTACAGCGGCGCGGCGCGCAGCAGTAAGGACTTCATTGGCACAGACTTGATCAGCAGGTTAAAGGCAGGCCTGCAACCGGCGCTCAACGAGGGGCTAGATCAGACGCTGGCGCGCCGATTGGGATCCGGGTCGGCCTGCATTTCTGCAGAGGCCTAACCTCATGCTGCATCATCACTTACATATGCCTCTTGTATTACCAGATTCTTTGGAAACTCTCAAGGATATTGTTGACGGACACAGAATTCCAGGTCCAGTGGTTACTACTTCTAACAAGAGAAAATCTGGTACAAATACCTCACCATCAGGTGGAGCGGTAAGTTGTTAAGATCAGGGTTACTCTGCTGGTTCTACTGGGTCTACTACAACGTCTTGATACCTACTTGACCTTCTAGCTAATAATCTTTTATAATAAGGCAAGTCGTTTTGGGGGACCATGTGCTTTAGAAATCAGATGTATTGAACTACTGAATCATGTCCACATCATGTATCAAAATTCAATTTTGTTGACAAGAGCGTAATGTTTGTCATGAGTAAATCAATTACATTCTGGAGGGCCTTTACCGTGAAATGAAAATCAAAATATGTTATGTTTTGTGGACTTGATTAAGTAGTTTCCATCTTACATCTTTCAAAGAAAATGTTTTTGCACACAGCGTTGCCTTTTGTTCTGAGATTAATAGCCAGAAAGACTGCAAAGTCGCTTGAATCATTGTTAAGATATTGTAGAAGTACCTTATGGGTGTAATACTAAAGTGTCCTTTGCTTTTCTTCCAGTCTACAAGTAAGAGAGCTGCACAGAGGGACTCAATTACCTAGGGCTTGAAAGATTTACAAACACCAGAGGTATGTTCTAGTTCCAATATTGTGGTCTTCAAATTTTTATTATTATTATTCTGCGGGTGAATCTAATGGGTCTCTACATCCAGGTCTCATCGTTGGATATGTGTATTCAGAAAGGTATGCCACGCTCATCCTCTATCGCACAGTCAACTCCAAAGCCTGCTAGATGCTGTTTGGTAAAATACTATTTATTGCTGATATTTGTTGCATGTTTATCAATAACTACTTCAGTGAGTGACGATTTTTTTTTTCTATTGCAGGATCGCCAGGATAATAATGCTATGATGCTGAAGATTATTGATCCCCAGGATGAACTTTTGAAACGGCAAAATAAGATTGTGCAGCTTACGAAAGAGAATGCAGAGTTGAGAGTTGCAGCGAAAGGAAGCAATGCCCAACAGTTTCTCGTGAGTTACATTCTTCTAATTCATATTCGAGTGTTTATTTCTCCATAAATTAAGACCCCTTTTGACTTGTCAGAGAAACCACACGCAATCTATAGATTTTTTTTTAGCTCACATGCTAGTTTAGTTTAAATACACACATGTATTTTTTTATTTCCTCCTTAATTTATTTCTAATATTAATTTTAGGTCGAGGAAGTGGAAGATGCGGAGAATGGTGTCACACAGGAGGTATCAAGCCCTATTGTGCACTCTGTTGTGAGGCCAGTTTAGGGAGGCTCCGTGCATACAATATAGCTAATGCTAATTTTAAAGAATAACTTTCCTCTTAAACTGCAGCAATGCAGCATGTCTAAATTTTTGTCAGAGACAGTTAACAAGGATATATAAAGGATTTTCTCGTTATGCTACGCCGACACCGGTACGCAGCAGCGGCCGGGCGGCGTGAGGCGTGCGTGCCGCGGCAGACTCAAGGAGTAGAGTCCATAGGGTTTAACTGTCGGCACGGGGACACGGAGGTGTCTATAACTGCTCTAGACAGCGTGGGGCCGTGCACACCACCGTCGGAGTACGGTACAGTTAAGCAAATACAGGTACAGGTACTTCAGTCCAGGAAGTTCGAAAAGGTGCTAGTTCGGACTTGCTTGGTGAAGTTCATCAGAATAATAACTAATTGCGGTGCCAGCTCTCACTCGGCCCAAGTCAAGGGTGGGATAACAGAGGGATTTAAGTTCCTGGGCAGAGAGGGGTGCACCAACCTTCACCTGCTTCAGGAGGCACTGTTGTACGAGAACGTTCTCATAGACGCTGTGGGACCGAACGGCACCAGGCTTGCGACCGTCACAGTGGCGGGATCCGTTACTGCAGGGGGCTCGTGCACCGGGGGCAGTTTGAACTAAAATGGCATCACCTCCAACGGTCGATAGTGTAACCATTAAGACCAAGAGCTACAAGACGACCTCAGACGAATCCACGAAAGTGCTAACTTTGCTTAGTGGTGAGACTTGCCCATTTGACAAACTATATTGTGTCGTGTTCGACGCAGGCGAAGTCGTATGGTCAAACGAGCCTGTAGGGACGCTGTTCTCGGGTTGTTTTGCCGTGAACCGCTGTCCTACATATCCCATAAATAAGATAAGTAAAACTGCACATCATGCACGGCCGCTGGCCGCTGACCGGAGGACTGCAAATATTGGAAAGTCCAAAGGGGCAGCGCGCCGGCGCTGGCCGGAGGGGCACCCGGACCTTTCCCCATGACGCGGTCCAAACATCGGAGGTTTTGGGACGGAGCGCGTGCATGGAGGGCGAAGGGCGACCTGGTCAAGGGTCACACGGTCGGACACTATATATCGCAAGACTGGCTTGCAGTCGGGGCAGTCGAGTAGTAGTTGGAGTCGAGTGAAGACGTGGGAAGACGAGGAGTGTGTCCGTGGAGTGTACTCCCGTGATAGTGATCGTGCAGTGTTAAGTGTTAAGGTGTTAAGTGTTATAGTGCAAGTGTACAGTGCAGTGAACAGTGAGTGTGAACCCGAGCACAGTGTTGTGTGCAAAACCAAAGTGACACCACCTGTCCAATGTAAGTTGCAACAATAAACAGTTTCTTGTTTTAAACATAATTAGTTTGTTGTCATTCAGCCACAATAGTCCGTGCATGCAGATTATAGATAAGAGGAGCGCGACCTCGCAGTAGGCGACGGCAGCCTCCGGGCAAGGGTAAGCCCCATCGTCAGAGGTATAGGGACCTCCCCAGGCAATGCGATAACGCGCCTAGGGCTGACCTGCTCAGGCTGTTGTGGCTACCGCCGATACAGGCTGTGAGGCCCGCAGAGAGGATATTCGCGGCTCGCACTGGCAGCCATATGCGAATAAGCTAAGTGCATAACAGTAAAGCACTTGGAAGTGCTGAGCGTCGGCAAGCCCAAGAGGCCAGCAGACCCGGCCGTAGAGTAGGCATATGCAGTAACACAGTTAGCCTCCGAGCACGACTACCAACAACCCCATATGTGTAACAGGAGTGGTATACACTAACCACACCGACCCCACAGAGCCCAAAGGCGACTGCAGACGAACAGAATACGATGTGCTTTACCGAGGGATCGCTAACTACACCACTGTCCCCGTCACGGGCCGCGACGTGAATATCACATACGTGGTGAACGGCATCCGCACTTTCGCGGTGCAGCTGGGGCACGTGCTGCCAATCTGTGGATCAACTGGTTACACTACCGAGAACCCGCGTTTGTTCGATTTAGAAAAGGGGGAGTTCGGTTTCGCTTTCGACAAGTTAGACGACAACTTGCCTGAAAACATCGACAGCTTGGCGTATTACGAGTCAAAGGCGAGCGCTATTGAACTAAATTCAATGAAACGCACCAGTGACCTTCAAATGAAGGGCATTTACGAGCGCTGTCTGACACGGCGAGACTTACTTCTAACGAAACTAACGCTCGCCAGGAGAGACCCGGATCCGTTGATTAAGCTGATCAAAGGCGAAATTGGTTTTATACCGGGGTTGTCCTCGGCGACGTTCTTTTCCTCTCCAAGTGCGTGCCAGTGCCCGTAATACTGCGGAACGAGTCCAGATGTTATCAGCAGACCGAAGACTGTGCCTGATTGGCAGGTACAAAATGTACCTAGGTAAATGGGGTTGTATATGTGTGTATATATGTGTGTATATTTGCTACCCCAGGCTTCTTGCTGGATGAGGTAGGTGGTATTGGAGAGGTGGAGTGCCCCTACGCTTCAAGAAATTCCCCTGTAGGACCTGAATTCCAAGACTATCTAGAGTATGCCGACGATGGCATTACATGTAAATTGAAAGAAAAGCACCAATACTACACTCCAGTGCAAGGGCAACTCTTAGTTACTGGCCGTGATTTCTGTTATTTTGTTGTGTTTACATCTAAAGACCTGAAAACAATTCGCGGAGGGAGAAGTGAAATATTTATATCCCTGCTGTTCGCTGATTTGGTCAGCTTCCATGAAAATTTCCAGTGAGATGCAATCCTAAAGAAATATTAATGGCGTGATTTCAGAAAAAAATTGCTGTGAACGGCTTTCGTTACCTGCCGGTGCCAGCAGGCCTCCCGCCGCTCACCGAGGTCGAGGAGCACATCGTCGCGCTGAGGCTGCCGTTTCAGCAGATCATGCATCTCGGGGCCATGGGCACCAAGGGCCAGTACGGCGTGCGCGGGTCCGTAGTGAACGTGCCCAACGACGCCCAGGACGCGGTGCGCACCCGTCATCCCGCTGCTCCCGGAGGAAGACAAGCTGTGCATCGTGAACCTCAAGCGGAAGTTGGTACATAAGCGTGCCTTTGGGCGCAGCTTTGTAAATAAGGACAACGTGCGGTAGTGGTGTCAGTTCCTGCAGAAGTCGACTTTGTACAAAGAGCACAACGTCAAGTTCGACGAAGACCGCCTGGACGAGGACCCTGTGGCCGGACCTGCCGAGACCAACCAAGACGGGGCAATGTTCTCAGGCGCGGTTTTATTGGGGG
>NW_026267315.1:384536-387821 GCF_000697945.3 Frankliniella occidentalis | reverse complement strand
ACAAACCCCCTGAAAGTAGGCAACCCACAGCAAATCGCCCCCTCCGTCAGGTGGACTTAAAACCGCGCCTGAATGTTCTTCGACCAGCCTGACGAGCCGGCCAATCAGGAAGAGATGTTCCAGCTCTTCGGTTCAATACACCATTCCCTAGTGATGGAGGACCGCGCCTCGGCTGCCATCCCTATCGTCGCCCCGGCCGTGGCCGTGAACATATTGAACAATGTCTTGTTTTAGGTGACCATCACCTGATGGCAAGCTCAGGTGCTGCCAGCACGAGCGCAGTGTCCATGGCTTCTGAGCCGGAAATGGTAAGGCATCTAGGGTGCTCCCATAATATCTTCTACTTAGCTTGCTTTCTAGACATAATTCTCTGAGACATGGTGCAATTATTGTTAGAACTCAAGTTATTCAGAAAGGAGAAGTTTAATACATTGTAAACCTAATAATTAGAGCCGAACTGACAACCTTATAATACAACTTGATTGGCTAGAGTTGCCAAGTTATGGTTTTGATTCATTAACTAAGTAACGACACAATTAATTCAATTCAATTCAATGTCAGTTGGGCTCTTATTATTAGGTTTACAAAGTATTGCACTTCCCTTTCCTGAATAACTTGAGTCTTAACAATAATTGCACAACGTCTAAGAGAATTATGTCTAGAAAGCAAGCTAAGTAGAAGACAATGTAGAAGCACCCTTAGAAATACTTGACACATTATAATTTGCCTATTGGATGTGTGCGTGTGTAACAATTCTCTTCTTGGTTTTCTTCAGGTTGAGTTTTGGAGGACGGCGCAGTGGAGTGATGACTGTCAAAAGCAAGTATGAGGCAATGCAGCACGTTACCCAGGAAATTGAGTAGGTCAACCTATTTTTGGATGGAGTGTTCCCCAATCAAGACAAGGGGAAAATAAGGTCGAAGAGAGAGGCGGCTGGGATGCATGTCATTCCTGACTATGTTATGAGCTATGTCAGAGGTAAGCAAACATTTCTGACATACGTAACAATTTTGGTTTTAGATAATGAAACTAAGAATTAATTCTAAATACTTCTCTTCTTTGCAGAAGAGTACCGTACTTGGCTCACAGGAAGCCCGAGTGCCTCACCGGTACGTAGCCTCGCACGTCAGACGGACTTTAAAGACGACATTATAACTTGCGTTTACGGCTAGTCCCCGAGGCGGAGGGGAATACTGGTGAGAAAGGTACATCAGTGGTACAAGGTGTACTTTTCTATTGTTCTCCGGAGCTTAGGCGCTCGCTCCGGCTCCGATAGCGGGATTTGTGGTACATGCTCGGTCCCGGGCCTCCCCAAAATGAGTGGTACAAAAAGTACAGCTGCAATCCTGGGCTGGCCCGGGGTCCCGGGGTGGCGTGGCGTGTCGTGGCGTGGCAGGGAGTGGCGAGACCCCCCCCCCTCCCCATCCTTCTCCTCACCCCACTTCGGTTTTACCGTGGCGTCCACCCTTCGCCACTGCTGGGTATTCCCGTATGCTCTCGCGCGCGACTTGAGGACTTAACCATTTTGTGGAAGGAAGTTGTTGAGTGCAGACCTCTACCTTTACGCCGTGTGCAAGTGCATCAACATGTTCTACGAGCCGTGGTTCCTGTGCTGCTGTATGCGCGCCGACGAGTATTATGTTGTGCCGCGTCGTGCCATTGTCGACTCTTAAGTTGAGGATTATCAAAGTGTGATGGATTTCAAGGGGCATCCCTTACTCCAGGATCCTGTTGGGGATTTCTTGATGTGCTTGTAGATTTAGGGGCCGAGGACGTCCATCTATTGCCGTCCCCTGCGCACCCCGGGGGTACGACTGATCGGACGTTGTGTCGTGTGATGTACTTCTCGTGTAAGTTCTGGTTGGCGTCGTCCCTCGCCTGCTGCCAACTTTGTTTACCGTTTGCTGTCCTAACTTGTATTTTTTTTCATGCACAGGTGATCGTGCGGAGGTGAAGGACATCTTCCATACATGCCTGACTTTGGCCCTGAGCAGCTTCCGACCGCTACATCATACCTATAATGATGTCTCTACCGTAAACAGTCCATACAATAAACAGTATAATTTCAGAAATTTCTGTCAAAAACGTGTTCGAAATTTGTTTGAAGTGAATTAATATAGTGTTTTAAATGAGTGACGAAGATTTTCGCCAAGACGTAGAAGGAGAAGGAGATGCGGACGGCGATTTCGGCGAAGAAGATGCCGACAGCGTTGAATTTGAGAGGCTAAAAGCGTTCATATGGACTTTCAAGCAATGTGAGCCTCTTTACAATAAGGATTTAGATGCTCATATTGGGAAGAAGTTCGATGTTTTTTTGGCGTGGGAGTCAGTCGGTGCTGCCCAAGATCCTCCCATGACAGGTATGTATAAATTTTGTGTCTAAAACCAGAGCTTCACTTCTAAAAAAGAGTGACACCATCAATGTCTACAGTGCTTTTAATGTTTTCCTTTTTTTGTCAATAGACCAGGAAAAACAGAATTGTTACCAAGCAGATGAAGGAAACCCAAAGAACTGAAAGCATCAATGTCCTCAATGCTACAAGTGTTTGCCATGTACCTGTAAACCCTCCGGCAATGGTTTCTCAGCGCATAGTTTCCTCTGAGCCCCGCATTGGACTAGTTTCTTATCAAGATACAACTAATTTGTATGGTAACGGTGTGGGTCACCATGGTATGTTCAACAGTGATTCTGCTGTGTTTAACACATCTCAAACACCACTGTTTAAGTATTTTAATTTCCTTCCGGTCAGTAAGCCAAGATGCCTGGAAATGCCTGGAAGCTTAGATTCAAACTGTCAGTTGTAGAAAATGTGCCCCAGATACCGGAGTCAGAGTGGATGTGCCAGGTCATGAAAGGGCTTTTCAACAAGCTTCCCAATACCGCTCTCAGATGTAGGTGTCCTGAGTTTGGCTATGTGGGTGAGCAGCAGCAGTGGGTGCACGCGCCGGCCGGCCCGGCGGGTGCGCCCCTGTCGAGGCTGGAGTACTACGCGAGCGACATCCCCCTCGTTGACCACGTGCTCCAGCAGCAGCACTTATCGCACGGCACGGTCGGAGCAGACGCAGCTGTGGGTAGAGGACGTGAACAGAGCTAACTCTCGTGGGTCGCGGTCGCGGCAGCTGTCAGGTGCGATGGGGGTCTTGGGGACTGTCCGTCAGCCTACAGAGACTGCGGTGCGCCGTCCCGTTCGGACCGTGAGGCCTCGGGCCTCGGTTCGTACCTCCTGAAGCATGAAAGCAAGCTGCTGTTTGACAGCATTCCGGGGTACTCGGGGAGGGGGGGGG
>NW_026267315.1:378172-384486 GCF_000697945.3 Frankliniella occidentalis | reverse complement strand
CCAGCAAGGTTCACAAAGGCCACTGCTCCACCTAAGCCAGGAAGAAATTGCTGAACGCAATGAGTTTGGAGCGGTGCAAGGAACGGCCCGAGGCCTCCTCGCGCTTCCAGAGGAAGCGCATTGGCGGCCGGCGCGACGCCCACTACACCCAGAAAAAAGTTTTCTTATTTCAAGAACATTTTGACCTAAGATCAATTTTACTCTTCACACAAGATGATATTACCTTTCGTTTAAGAAAATTTTTCTTACTTGAAAGAAAAAATCGTCTTGGTAACAAAAAAAAAAATAATCTTGGGTCACTTCTAGTACAAATGTACTTGAAACAAGAAATCATTTTTCTGGGTGTACGGCGCCCCTGTGCCGGACGTGTCGGAGGACGTCCTGCAGCAGAGGTGCGCCGATATTTTGGCTAGGAAGTTTGCGGCGGCGGACACTGCGGAGAAGCGAGGGGGGGGGGGGGGGGGGGGGGAGGTGCGGAAGAGGAGCCGATGAACTTCGTCCACGCCGTCGATAAGGTGAAGGCCCGGACTGGCGTGTTGTCCAAGTGGGAATTAGAGTCGCTGCTGCTAGCTAGGTTGGGAGGAGTCATCCATCAACATACAACTACAAGTTGTGCACTTGCATGTGTTCACCTCGGCAGTTGTGCACTTGTAAATGTGTCACTGCTCTGTTGTGTTGCTTTCTATATAAGTGCGTGTGCAACAGAGTGCAAAACTACCGAGTCGAACACTTGCAAGAGCTCAGTTGGTGGTTTCTGCGCTGTACAGAAAGCAGGCGGGAAGAAACCACTAACACCTCAAAAGAAACAATATGCTTTAGGTAAGTTAACTATCTTCATTCAAATTAAATTTACTCCTCGTTTATAAATATTTATCAAATGTTGCATTCCTGTTGCAGATGTGTTGAAGTACAGGATGCTGCATGAGGAGGGAGACAAACCGAACGATGAAGACGTTAAAGCAAGAACTACTGATAAAATTATCAATAAAATAGCAAATGCCAAAATTGGAAGTGTGATATTAGCATTAAAGAGTAGAAGTCAGAAATAGATTATGTGAGTGTTTTTGAGACTGTTTTTGTGTATATTTTGTGTAGATATTATTATTTTAAATCTTGTTCATTTTTTTTGTTCATTTGCATAATTGAGCTCAGTTATAGATTATGTATACTTAGTTTTTAAAAGTTGCATTTTGTATATTATACCTTTTTTATTTTGTTATTTCGTCTATTTTGCACTGCCTCATATTTTTATATTGTTGTATAGTATGTTGTATATCTTTGTTAGATTGTGAATATTGTTACACTGTGGTCATTACAGGCTGTTCTATGGTCAAAAAAGCTTTGGTTTTCAATTTTTCCATAAATTTTTCCAGTAAGCATGTCCACAAACTCCATCGTGAACATGTGCACATGTGCATATGAACATGTCTAGTGGTCATGTCCATATTGAATTGTGGACATGTTCACTGGACATGTCCACAATTCAATATGGACAGGCCAATTGTGAACATGTCCACAAACCGCTCGTGTCCACACTTCCACCAGGGAACAGAGTGCAAAACTACCGAGTCGAACACTTGCAAGAGCACAACTAGTTGAGCCTTTGCAATTGATTGCACATAATCAAAATTATTGAAATTCTAGATATGGAAAGAGGCGGTTGCCGAAATGTGCGCTGAAAACATAGCAGGTGAAAAACGCGATGCAACAGCAAAGAAGCGTTTGATCATGTTTAATGGCGAAATGGTGCCATGGGTGGCAGTGAAGCGCGACGGCGGATGGTGCAAACGCGTTTACGGCCACTCTTACAATCATAAGAGCGGGGTGGCATGCACAAATATTTCACCTACACTATATTGTTGAATACTGAGCAGAAAACTATATTTACTGATTTTTTACTTTTGTTTTTTAACGGTTATTATTTTAAGTGCGGAGGCAAGGAAAATCTTGTACCTTGGGGTTAAAAATGTGCGTTGCTCCACTTGCGAGTAGGCGCCAGGAGGAATAAGTGGACGGCCTCCGAACACATTTGTTTTGTAAACCACAACGGGTCGGCCATCTAAATGGAGCAGGATGCCACTGTGGATAGCTTTAGGCATACATACGAGTAGTATCGCTTGATGTTCAGGTACTTTGTAGGGGATGGTGATTCAAGCACAATGGTATCCATCAGAGATCAGGTGCCGTACGACCATCACGTCGTGAAGATTGAGTGTGCGAATCACGCAACTCGCAATTTCTGTGCCAAAGTCCATAATCTTTCCACCAACACGCAACAAGCTGGCTCAACGGGCCATATTGACCACCGGTGCCAAGCGTGACAACATCCCCCGCGTGGACCGACTCGTGACTGGTGCGCGAGGCGCCATCGAGGCAGTCGGCGTCATCCAGAAGACGTGTTCTGACTCGTGGGCGGTCAGCAGAACGGCTAAGTCCCAGCTGGAGGAGGATTCAAAAAACTCTTCCTTACCATGTGCTCGGGCGGCATACCGGCTGCTACGAGCGCTACTGCACCAGGCAGGACAGGAACGAGAAGGACGTCGTGGAGAAGGCCGGCCCCCTGCTCGCAGAAATCCAGACTCTCATCAAGACTAAGCTTCTTGTCCACGTTGATTCACTTGTGTTCGATGAGAACACTAATGGCTGCGAAAGGTGAGTTACGCGTTCACGCGATTGTCACTGTTTTGAATACACTGGAAACGCAAGTGTGTGAATGTCGCTCACTTGTAGGCGTGTGAATATCCATTCGTACACTTAAGGGGTTGATCGTGTTAATTTTCTAAGAAAAATTCACACGTTTACCCCCGTAAGTGTGTAAGTGTACGAATGGATATTCAGACACCTACAAGTGAGCGACATTCACACACTTGCGTTTCCTGAGTAGGACCTCCTCAAATACCCTGGTCATTTGGGGAGGTGGATAGGACCGGGTACCCAGCTGATATGCGGATAAGCCGTGTCTTCGTGGTAGGCAATACGATGTATTTGCACTGGCGTGCTGCCTTTCTTACACACTAGACCCTTATACATTATGCTGTGCATAAACTTGCAGAATTTTATACAGCCATAAGTATGCACAAATTTTTATGCATAATTATGTACAAAATGTGCACAATTATGCACACACTGTTGCATAGAATAGTTCATAATATTATGACTGTATAAAATTCTGCAAGTCTTATGCACAGCAAAGTGCCAAAGGATTTAGTGTGGAGGCACGGTTTTTCCGTATATAACCCTGGTTGGTACCCGGATATTCCGGAAAATGTTACAGCCCTGGTTATTTAGACAGTTCCCTATTTAGCATGTGTTAAATCACGGTCTAATTTGCAGGTACATGGGCATGGTGGCCAAAATGACGGGGGGCAAGAGAGTAGATTATTCCATGAGCGGTGGATACGCGCGGCGGTGCGCCACGGGTGCCCTGGCTTACGAGAAGGGACCCGAGTGGACCCTTTCGCCAATGCGAAAAGTGAAGAAGAATAAGTCGCCCAGCAAGGTTCACAAAGGCCACTGCTCCACCTAAGCCAGGAAGAAATTGCTGAACGCAATGAGTTTGGAGCGGTGCAAGGAACGGCCCGAGGCCTCCTCGCGCTTCCAGAGGAAGCGCATTGGCGGCCGGCGCGACGCCCACTACACCCAGAAAAAAGTTTTCTTATTTCAAGAACATTTTGACCTAAGATCAATTTTACTCTTCACACAAGATGATATTACCTTTCGTTTAAGAAAATTTTTCTTACTTGAAAGAAAAAATCGTCTTGGTAACAAAAAAAAAAATAATCTTGGGTCACTTCTAGTACAAATGTACTTGAAACAAGAAATCATTTTTCTGGGTGTACGGCGCCCCTGTGCCGGACGTGTCGGAGGACGTCCTGCAGCAGAGGTGCGCCGATATTTTGGCTAGGAAGTTTGCGGCGGCGGACACTGCGGAGAAGCGAGCAATGATTGAGAGGGACACCCGCGGCCAGCAGGACAACCCCTTGTGGGAAGAGTGGCACAGGGACACCCTCTCTTCAGTGAACTTCAAGAGTGCCGCAATTCGCGGCGTGGACATTCCATGCGATAAGTTATTGAGGACCATTCTCAGAAGAAAGAAGTGGAAGAAACTCCCAAGTGCTATCGAATTTGGAATCACTCACGAGAAAGACGCCGTAGCGTTTTACGAACGAAAATTGACAGTCAGCACTAAGGAGTGTGGACTCTTTGTAGACGCCGAAACCCCATTTTTGGTGGCTAGCCCTGACCGACTTGTTGGCTCAAATGGCCTCCTTGAGGTAAAATGCCTCTACGCCAACAGTCAGAAATATAAGAATATTGACGGGAGTAAAATTAGCTCTTTAAGAGAAACTAAAAAAGGCAGCGGTGAATTTATATTGTTTAGGGGCCATCATTACTATTATCAAATTCAGGGGCAATTGAATATTACGGGGCGGGCGTGGTGCGACTTAGTATTGTACAACAGACATACAGAAGTCAAGGAAGGAAAAACCATAGTTACAGAGGACATCAAGGTGGAAAAAATTTATAGGGATTCAAAGTTTTGGAAAGCGAAGAAAGCTGAATTAATAAAATTTTATAAAGACTACATGCTTCCTGAACTTGCTGACTCTAGGATAGACAGGGAAATGGAGTGCCGTAATCCAGAGTACGCAATTGAACCAATAGCGAAGAGAAGAGCAAAATTGTTAGCAAACCAATTAGCTAAGAAAAAAGCCCAGCAATCGGGCCGACGGCCGGAAACAGTTGAAGTAGATGTCAATGTCGATGAAAATAAAAATGATGATGAGAATGAAGATGAAAATGATGATGAAAATGATGATGTCTAGTACTAATTCTTTGAGTGTCTGCGCCCTGGTGCCCTGTAAATTAGAATAAATACCGTGAGCTTTAAGGCATTTTATGAAATGCATACAGCATGTTTCCTGTTTGTAAGACGCTCGTGAGTGATTCCAAATGTTGTACCATATTGAGTAAGTTACTCCGCAGGGGGGGGGGGGCGAATAAATAGTGTGTGAGCTTTAAGGCATTTTATGAAATGCATTTAGCAAGTTTCCTGTTTGTAAGACGCTCGTGAGTGATTCCAAATTTTGTACCATATTGAGTAAGTAGCAAGTGTATTTTTTAAAGGAAGTCTCATTTGTTTATGATATTTAGCAATAATGACCGGCTGTTTGGGTCCTTAATAAAAGCAGATTATCAGATCACCTTGGTTTCCCTTTACTTTAACTTGCTCTCGTATTTTAAACATGAATTGTGTACAACATTTAAATATTACCACAAAATGACAATTTGAGTCCCAGGAGGTGGAAGAGCAGCGGTAGGCGGCAGAGAGAACAATGTCAATAACTGATTGCTCACTGCCCGGCCCCCCGGCCCCTCTGCTGAGCCCACCCCCCAGTCAGGGGATTAGCAGTATGCTGGTACCGAGAAACCGACCAGGGGGCGGGGGCGCAAGCGCAGGGTCCCACGACTTGCACGATCAGAGACAGAGAGCGAGGAGGGAGAGGGACGGGGTGAGGGGGGGACTACTGCTGTCATCGGCTGGTGGAGCGCCGCTGCGGGCGTAACGCTGGATTCGATTTCTGGCGAATTGAGCGTGAACATGTAGCACAAGTCGAGCCCGAAAAAAAAAAAAGAACTCCAAAGTAGGCGTTCAAAATTAAGTTATTTTTCTGGTTGCCTTGCCTTTCAATGGTCCATTGGCAAGCCCGCTCTGAGCGATTGGCGGGCGCACTGCAAAGTGTGATCAGTGCGATTCAGCAGCGCGGACCCGCGGATCCAGCCGAGCCCAGAAATGAGAGGCCTGGCCGGCCGTCCGTCCCCGTCTTACTCGGGCTCGGGGCTCGGGGCTGGCCCCGCTAGGCTGGCCCAGGTCGGCCAGGCTGTCTAGCAAGGATCGGCGCGGAAAGCTGGCGGGGGCGGGCGGGGAGCGGGGCAGGTATCCGGCCGGTCAGCCGATTGACAAGCAGGCTATTGTCTTCATCTTCGCACCCAAACATGCCTGAGACAGGGGCACGGAGGGCGAGCGGACGGAAAAGTAAAGCTCATTTCGCGACTCATATTGTCAACTACGTTTTCGGTGAAGTGCATGGGAGACAAACTATAACAGCGGCCGTCTGCATCTGGCAGCCGCCTCGCAGGCAGGCGAGCTGGCAGCAGGTGCCCGGCCGCCGACAGTGGCGCAGCCTAGCGGATTTACGTAACCCAAGTTGTGGACTTATGTACGGAAAGTTGGATAGGAGGTGGGGGGAGGAAACTGACTGATTGAAAAATAGACCACGGTGCCAGATTCCTCTTGTCAAAAGAAAACAAAA
>NW_026267315.1:373696-377462 GCF_000697945.3 Frankliniella occidentalis | reverse complement strand
AATATTATTTTTCTCCATTTGTGTTCATAAAATTTTTACAAACTTAAGTTGCGATAGTGGCTCATATTGAATTGTTGAATAGATTCATTTTCTATATCACGCTCAGTATTTTATTCGTTTCAATACATATAATAGGACTCCAGTCGTATTTAGTTAATGTAGCTACATTATTTTTCTTTGCCGCTTTCATACAACTTTTACAAACTAAAGTTGCGATATTGGCTCTTATATTGTTTGGTCCAAGTTTAGTACTGTTGTGAAAACAAGTTGTGTGTTGAATAACCATATAGACACTAGATATTGGAAGATTAGGCAACTTCCAGTTATTTTGAAGTTGTACAATTTTTACTATGGTCCAAAACTATGAAATTTTTAGAAGCCATCAAAGTAAGACTGTTAACGTCTAGGTTGTTTTATTGTTCATCATTAAGATCCAAATCTGCATCCGATTAAGATATGTTCAAAAAAGCATCTTTATGTGGACAAAAATAGTCCTTTCATATTTAAAGTGAGTGTACAACTTTACATGTGTGTTTGGTTTGGTGCAAAACCCTGGACGCACAAAAAGTAAGATACAGAATTTTAAACGGCCACAAGTATGTACATTTGTATGCATATTTATGTACAAATTGTTCGTAACACACCAAATGTGAGGGGGCTTAAATTGTCTACAATAAGATGCATTTTCAAGCACATTTTGACAACATGAATTGTAGCAACTAGCAAATGGACAATTTTACATTCTTTCAAAAGACATTTTAATTTTATCTATCAAAAAGTTGTTGCTTGCAAGTTGCTACAATGCATCTGGTCAAGCTGTGCTTAAAATACACACAGCAGACATATCCATCCTTCACAAAGCCCCTAAACATAACGAGTGCTCCTATTGTACACAATTATGCATGAAAGCGTGCATAAACATATGCCTGCGAAAAGCTGTGCATCTTCATTCGTTGATAATCCAGGTGTGCATGTGACCAACACATGTAAATGTGCCACTGTGAGTTGAGTACTTGCAAGGGTTCGACACAATACGTAGTACTGTACTTTCAAGTGTTTAACTCTGTTGATTTTACTCGTAAGTGTGCAACCCCTCACTTCCCCTCAGTAAACGTCAAATCTAAGGAAAGTTGCACACTTGCCAGTGCACAACGATCAAGTTGAACACTTGCAATTACACTACTACGGAGATGCACACTAACTATCAAAGTACTTCCTTGTACATATCATATGAAGTGGTTCGTGCGTACGCAATCATAAACGAAACCAGACATAAATATGTAAAATTTTGTGCATGAATAACCATAATAACTTTACATTCAAAGTTAAGGCACAATATCTGACATATTTCAGCATGATGTACATAATCGAGCTCTTTTTTTTTCACATTGAGTACGCCCGAATCACTCCATACGACATGTACAGAAAAAGTACATCCCGGTTAGTGTGTGAACACTTGCGTGTACATAACTCACAGTGGCCCACATATAGTGTTAAGCAGCTGCAGCAAAACACCGTATTCCTATTGGTTACGATATTCGCTACCGCCGGTGCCCTTTCAGCACACAACAAATGGTCTCCCTTCATTCCTACCTTCAAGGTTTTCGGCAACATAACTCAACAGCACTCACTCTACGCTCAGCGGTGAAGTGTGGCCAGAGACCAGCTGGAAAGCCCCGGGCGGGCAGCATGACTCAGCAGAGCCAGCCCTAGGTGAGGTGTGAGCAGCACAAGCGCTCCGGGAAGACTGACCTACCTGCTTGCTCCTGCAGCAGAAGTCCTGCTCCGCTTCCGCTCCTCGCCTCGCTCGCTCGCCCCACTCCTCCTCGGAGGCCGCCGCACTCCTAGCGGCGAGCTTGGCAACCACTCTGGGGATCGGCCGCCACCAGCGACGTCACGAGAACGGTCACGAGAACGGGATTGGGGAGGGGGTGGGGGCGGCTGGCCGGCTATACAGTACTGCCTCGATCTTGACTGGGGAATCGGGACCGGACTTCAGCTTACAGAGAACGGCCCGAAAGTTAGCCACATGTTGCGAGTCTATTCTGACGACGCGGGCCCGGGCACCAGCCAGTTATAAATGCTTTGCTTTGTCTACCGGCCGGCCGGCGAGCTGGCTGGACGCGTTGTTGAAGGCATTAGTGGCGTGTTCATCTCGCTTGGAGTCCCTCGACGTGTTGGGCTATGTGCCTGATGCCTTTTCTATGCGCCCTGTTCTCCACGGGCCGTATAGGTCGTCCCTGAAATACTTTCGATGTGAACTCTCGGAGCATACTACCGAGACCTTCGTCAACACCGTGCTGGGCGGGAACGCCGCTACCCTGGAGGAGGTCGACGTAGGCAACGACAACAACGGCAGATCGCGCTACATCATCAGCGCGGGCTCGACCACGCTGCTTGCCGGCATGCCCAAACTCAGGAAGCTGAAGTGTGAAGTGATTCCTGGGATGGAGGTACTGGCGTCCAAGACGATCGAGGACTTGTCCCTCCTCACCGTAGACACCTTCGGCTCCTGGGAGGATTACTCCGACATACGAAGTGCCTCCGAGGGGGCCGTAAAGCTACTACTACTTCAGGCTGACCAGTTGCGCGCTGTGTCCATTCTTTTAGCGAACTTCGACCATGTCGAGGAAGATATGGCGGATTTGATGGGGGCCCTGGCGGCGTCCCGACGGCCACTCTTGGAGCGACTGTCAATCACCCGCGCTGCCCTGTATATAGAGCCGCTGGTCAGGGCGCTGCCTCAGCTCCCCAGGCTCCGAGTGCTGAGCTTTTTGGAATTGTCACCGTTTGACTTCAACTTTATGAACACGATGGACGAGCTGCTGCTGGGCATCACGGCCACCACGACCCCGGCCCTGAGGCTGCTCGAGCTGTCGTCACTAGGCGACGACGGTTGCATGCACAGCTGGCTGCACCGGGACTCGGTGAAGGGCATTCTCACCGCCAACCCTCTGATCCACATCCACTTGCTGGAACCGAGGGGGAAATCACTTGCGAAATAGTTCGTACACCTTCCCCCGAAATAGTCCGAAATAAAGGCGAAAATAGAGCGAAATTAAGGCGAAATAGAGCGAAATAAAGACGAAATAGACGCGAAATAGTCGGTGAAATAGTCGCGAAATACCCCTGAAATACTCCGAAATAGCGCGAAATGGCCTGAAATAATCCGAAATAGGCGAGAAATAGCCGAAATGGCAGGAGGAATAACCGAAATGGCAGGAGAAATGCCACGAAATAGTCCGTACGCTACGAACCCTAGTGATTTCCCCCTCGGCTGGAACCCCATGCCTGTGAGAATTATTGCGACGAGTGCTTAGCTGGCTGCCATCAACATATAAGTTATGGTGCGGACAGGCGGCTCGGCCTGTTCTCCCACAACCACGACAAGTGCCCCTCCCCGGAGCACCACACCACCGGCTCCAAGTGGGAGTGGGTCCACATTAGTTGCAATAAGGAGTGATTCAATTTTGTGTATTTTGGATTAATGACAATTAATTGTAACTACTGCGCGTGTTTGCTTCGTTTTGAGAATACTTTTTTTTTGCAAGAGAAAAATAAATCGAACGCCGTGTGCAAATATTTGTTTTATTTATTTTCTACTTTATAAGCTAGGTGCACTCATGCGTGCGGTGAGCGATGACACTTTGAAATGACATCGAATAGATGTGGAAATGATCTCTAAAATTCCCCCTAGGCGATGAGCATCATCTTTGTTGGCGTCCTCGTGCCGCGGATGCCACGGAAAGATTTTTTTGGGGTGGGG
>NW_026267315.1:370587-373336 GCF_000697945.3 Frankliniella occidentalis | reverse complement strand
GGGGGGGCTTGCCCCTGGAGTCCACGCGCCGCCCCGCCCCCTGGGCTGGGTGTCTCCATACACTGCGAAAATACCCCGTCGCGCTGCTTAGTGGGATTTCCTTCTGCTGTTCGGGGGCAGCAGGCCTCAGCAGTGCGTTCTTCATCCAACGCCGCCGCAGCCCTTAGCTTCCTGCCCCGTCGGCCGCCTTGGGGGCATTCCAGATCCTTCGGCTCGGGGGTTCCCGGGGGTCCCATGCGCTGCCCTGACCTGGCTCGTGCACTGAGGGATTTGGGCCACGGTGTAGAGAGATATCTCTCTACACCGTGATTTGGGCGCATCGGCGTCGTCGACGAGCGGGCCCCTGGCTGGACGACGGGATCCTGGCGGGCAGCCGATGGTGCGGACCTGGTACCGGTAGGGGAAGAGTGAGGCCGAGGCCTCTGGTTGGTTGGCTGGCCGGGTAGAAGTCGACAGGTCGCAGCCGCAGCGCAGAGAGCAGGTCAGCCCTGCCAGGTGGCGGGCGACTGCCGGCGAGTAGTGTGATCGTTGGGCGGGTTCAAAATTTGTCCGTCCGAGCTCCGATTTTGTACAGCTTCTTACGGAAATCGGAAATGGACAGATGACTTGAAGACGTTAAAAATGATACCAAACGCCCCCCCAATATTTGAATATTTTGGGTGTTATCCACGTACTATGTTCGCTATTGCCGTGAAACTAGACCAGTAGGTTAGAGTGGCGATTTGCCCAACTCCCCCCCCCCCCTCTCAGGGTTGCCTGGCGCCAAGCGAGAGGAAAACTTCAAATCCAATTAAAATGATTCAAATCGCCACTCTACTGGTCTAGTTTCACGGCAGCGACCATAGAACGTGGATACAGATACAACCCAAAATTTGAGTATGGGGGGGGGGGGGCGTTTGATATCATTTTCAACGTCTTCGGGTCATCTGCTCATTTCCGTGAGAAGCTGTTCAAAATTTGAGCTCAGATGGACAAAATTTAGACCCGCCCAATGATAACGCTAGTAGCCGGCCGGTTCCGGGAAGCACCTCGCTCCTGTCCTGCCTGGCCGCAGGTAGCCAGCTCGTGCAGCGGATGCGGACAGCGCCGACGCCGACAATTTAGGAACCGCTAGGCCCCACCCCGGTGAATTTTGTTCAATTCTGTCGTCAACTAGCCCAGCCCCACACCTTTCCGATTCCGTCGATACCCGAGGGGTGAACAACTGGTGTATTCCTCTGTCCCCGGGGCTTGTATTACCTGATATTACCTATATTACCATGTATTCCATGTATTACTTTGTATTACTTTGTATTACCTTGTATTACCTTGTATTACATGGTATTACAAGAATTTTTTCCCTGTAATACCTTATATTACTCTGTAGTACCATATATTCCTTGTAATATCATGTATTTCTTGTAATACCTTGTATTCCCTGTATTACCCTGTATTACTTGTAATACCTTATATTACTTGTAATACTCTATATTACTTTGTAATACTTATATTATTTGAATTCTTGTAACCCTCTGTTTACTTGTATTACCTCGTAATACCTGTTATAACATGAAGTATTACTTTGTATTACCTTGTATTACCTTGTAATACTTGTAATACCTTGTAATACTATAATACATTGATATTACCAGTATAACCTGTATTACATATATTACCTTGTAATATATTCCTCTGTCCGCGTCTCAGCTGAGTTGTTCACCCCTCGTCGATACCAAATGTTCTGCAATCGGCTCAACAGTAGAGCCTGCAGAGCGTGCCAAGCACTCTCAGGAGAGGATCAAGGGCGCTGCCGAGGGGGCCGCCACTCCTGAAATCATGTGACGCCCTCCCTGAAATCCTCCCGAAATCATTTGAAATCCACCTGCAATCATGAAATCATGCGTAATCTGCCAGCAAATTTTAGTCTGAAATCCTTAGGCCATGTAAAAACCGCCGGAATCACGTAAAATCTGCCGGAATCTTGTGAAATACGCCGAAATCCGGTAAAATCCGCCGAAATTATCTGTAATCCTTCAAATCAGACATAATCTGCCGGCAGGTTTTAGCGTGAAATCTTCTAAAATAATGTGCGAAATCCGTGAAATCATGTGTACATCCAAAGAGAGAGTGGTGGCCCCCTCGGGCGCTGCAGTACGTACTCCATTTAAGCTATCCTTCCTAAATTACACTGCAACACGGTGCAGAGAGACCGTGCACTCAGGCAAGGTGGCTATTTGATTTGGTGCTCGGGCAACCACCTGCTTCGGTGAACTGGGTTTTTCTCGCGGCCACCGGGCGTGGAGGACGTGAGCGCGTCGCCTAGGGGCAGGATTAACTCTCCTCTGTTTACACACCGGGCCGGCCTGCATGCGCCAGTGTTCAAGCGGTAGGAAAAGGGGGGGGGGGGCGGTAAAGCATCCTGGTGGAGCGAGTCCATGTTCCGTAAGCCCGTCCTGTGGCTGCGCGGTGAGCGGCGGGAGGGAAGGGCTCGAGCGGGAGCGGTAGCAACACCACGTCCCTGAGCAATGAGAACTTCACAAGCCTATTTGTTTCCCGGGAAGGAAAGAGAAGTTGACTTCAGGCGCTGTAAAGCTTCTTCTGAAGGGCGCCCTTCTCTCATGGCGAAAGCGACAGAACGACGCGCGCCACTTTGTTCGGCTAAGATGTGTATTGATTGATTGATTGATTGATTTAGTGTTTTAGTGTATTGGAGAGGAGACGAAGGCGATGGCGGGTAAAAGAGACTCTCGGCCAGCTCTGGCTCCAGTCC
>NW_026267315.1:369066-370082 GCF_000697945.3 Frankliniella occidentalis | reverse complement strand
TGATTGATTGATTGATTTAGTGTTTTAGTGTATTGGAGAGGAGACGAAGGCGATGGCGGGTAAAAGAGACTCTCGGCCAGCTCTGGCTCCAGTCCACCCCCCAATACCAGGTGTGGCTAGCTATGAGACTAGTATAGCCCGCTGTCGGCTCAGATAGGCTGTGCGCAAGTCTTCCGAGACATAGCCTGCCTTGCTTGCCAGCCCCACTTTCGTCGTCGTTTCCTGCTCGCCCACGGCAGAGGTCACATTGTTATATGAGCGGGTCGCCTAGTATGAAGAAGAAAAGAAGATGGTGGCGTAGCGTAGCGCGGACTCACAACAAAGCGACATAACCTGGTCGCGAAACCCTTCCAAATAGAGGCTTTGGAGCCGTTATCGGATATATTTCTGTTGATTATACGCTAGTACAGATTTAAAAGTAATTTGAAAGACACTATTTGGAATATTAACGTAATTCCACGATTCAGCTTTCTGCTTCGTTGTCACTGTAAATCACAGTGTGATACTGACTGCACATTTTCTGTGATACAGATATATTGCACGATGTTGTGATGATCATCGCAGAAAAAGTACAAGATTAAATTAATTGCTTACATTTGTGATAACAATCACTTATTTGAGCGATACTTCGAGGTATCATAGTTTTGTGAAATGTGCATCAAACTGTTTTGCAATAAATCTAGAATTATCGCATTATTTTGCGATAAGTATCACACAATATTTGTGATAAAAATTCATCACTCCCCCAGGAGTGATAAATCAGGGGAATCACTCCGGGCATTTTATCACACGAAAATGTGTGAAAAGTATCGCACTTTGAATTACAGTGGTGGGTCCGCGCTAAGCTACGCCACCATCTTCTTTTCTGCTTTTAACTAGGCGACTCGCTAACTGTCTCTGACTTCAAGATTCTATCTCTTGAGAGGAAACGTATTTAAGACCAGCAACGGTTTACATGACCACCCCACGATTTCCCCCAAAATTTTACCACTTTTTCTAGACCACAATCTAAGACA
>NW_026267315.1:362906-364596 GCF_000697945.3 Frankliniella occidentalis | reverse complement strand
ATATTTGAAAAAGTCTTCAAAATCCTATTTCTTGCATTTTCGACCCTTTAGAGGCCCCGGGGACCAAATCCGAGGGCTGATTTAGAATCCTCGCATCATTTTCTTCCAGAAACAACTGTGACCTGCCTTACAGAGGCCTCCGGTGCTGAAAAACTGAGATTTTTCAAAATAACTAACATTTTGGTGGGAAAATGACCCAAAATCTTTGAAAAATCATAACTCCTTCAATAATTTTTTTAGGATGCTGGTTCCTGGTCTCAATGTCTTAAATTGTCGTCTAGAAAAAGTGGTAAAATTTTGGGGGAAATCGTGGGGAGGTCATGTAAACCGTTGCTGGTCTTAAATACGTTTCCTCTTGAGTCAAGTAGTGGGCTGTGCGCAAGTTCCCGCTTCGAGGGGATTCTAGCCGATTCTAGCCCACCGTGGGGCGGTGCGCGGCGCACGCATGACGCATGCCGGCTGGCCCGGACATCCCCGGGTTCAAGGTGGATTAAGGACGGTGGCGGCACTCCGGCTCTACAGCGCTCTTTTTGCTCACCAAAAGCGGGCCTGTCCGCCGAGCACAGCGTTGCTACTGCCCAGGGTGAGGGGCCGGCCCGAGCCGGCCGGCGCGCGGCGGCGCTTATGGAGCGCGGACGGTTTTTCGGCCCTCGCGGGCTTTCCTTTAACTTTTCGGGAGTGGATGTAAGGATATCAATTAAAGAGCACGTCTTAACCCATCGAATGAGCCCTCGCCCAGCTCGATAGCACGACCCAGTCGGCGACAGCATCAATATACATTTCACGGCAAAAGCCCAAATCGCGACGCGGCTGCGGTTTTTCGCTCCTGGCGCCTTTCCTGTTCATTTTGGATGGGGATCGAAAGCGAGACGATTGTAGGGAACGAAAAGAGCTTTCAAACGCGCAAAGTCCGAACTCTGTACGACCATCCTGTGCCGAACGCCGATGACAAACGTACGAGCTCTCGGCTGTACTGACTGAACGTAGTGTGAACAGGCCCTACAGTTGGCCCCGACCCCGACGAGGGCGTTAATCCCCCAACCTGTCGAGATTCTAGACCCACGAGCAGACCCCTCGTGCCGCCACCTTCTCTCCCTCCACCGTGATCCTTGTAGACACCATACTCGCTGACGACTGCCTTCTCGCGACGCTGCTGCTCCAGCCACTTATTTTTGGGGCGGCCTGCACACGGCGTCCAAGGGTCAGGCCAGAGGACACGCCAGGCAACTCGGTGCGTAGCAGCTGGGCAGGGGTCACTTCTGGATGTTCGACGGCTTTCCTCTTAATTCTTGCCTTGAGCCGCTCCGCCCCGACCACCTCCTGGATGGGTGCATGGTCGTACTTCCCCTCCTTCTTGACCTGCACGTTCCTGATGTCCATGGTGGTAATCGCCGCCGCCTTGCACTCCCCCTTCCTTATGCAGGGCCAGTGTGTGTTTTGTTTGTATCTGTCTCGTCAGCAGGGATGGGAAATACCTAGGTAGTACAGTACCTAGGTAGTACCTAGGTACTTTTTCCGATACCTTACCGTACCTAGGTACTGAAAATTTCATTCTACCTTACCGATACCTAGGTACTTTTTGGGATACCGATACCGTCTTTCTGTAGGTACTTCCCAAGGTATTTTAAAAGCAATGTCCACCGAATGAAAGAGGAGAATACTCGTCACCACCAAACTATATTTTTCGGAA
>NW_026267315.1:356696-357581 GCF_000697945.3 Frankliniella occidentalis | reverse complement strand
GTCCGCTCGCTTTGGCGGACTGATGACGGACTGTCCAGCCGGACTCTTTCCGGACCGAAAACGGACTGATGCCGGACTAAACTTTTTCGTACGGGAGTATTTCGGGATCTGACATTTTCCCCTTAACAATGCGATTGGCAGGGCAGCTGGCTGGCTGGCAGTGGCAACAATGACCAACCTTAGACGGGGGCACGACTTCCTCCGATATCCCATATAATTTGGAAACATTTTTTTTGACATTTTTACTTTGGAATAATTGCCTAGGGACTTTTATATTTTCGAACTGAAAATCATTGGAAATTATTTTTTTTGAGAAATGTTTTGGGAAAAACATACGGGAACGGATTTAACAGTGTGCCCCCCCTCCCCCCAGGGTCCCGCTGGAGGTTGGGCCGTTCCCTAAGCCCGGGGATGTCCAGCCCAGCCGGCATGCGAGCGCCACGGACCGCCCCACGGTAGCCTAGAATACGCACAAAGCTGGGACTTGCGCACAGCCTACGTGACTGAACCGATAGAATCTTGAAGTCAGAAACAATATAACAATGCGACCCCTGTCTCGGCCAATATTTTAGTGTGTTCTAGTCGCATGGCTCTCATGGCCAGCCACACCAGGGCGTGGACTCCGTGGACTGGAGCCAGCCAGCCAGAGGCAGCACGCGTCGTTCTCGCGCTTACGCTCACATGCTCAAGCAGCAGAAAAGGGGCTGCGTCGGGCCCAGGGTAGATTGTAAATGTGTCCGGCTCATCTAGAAAGGATATCCTTTCTAGCTTAGTGGGAGACGGTTTTCGTACACCTGCTCTTCCAGCCAGGGCAGGTACTACGTCTTGCAAAAGAAACGACCCTCTGCTGCGGGACTACTCCGCGCTCCGGCTCGGGCGACAGAC
>NW_026267315.1:345800-355471 GCF_000697945.3 Frankliniella occidentalis | reverse complement strand
CGGCAACGGGGCGGCCGGTGTCCGTCTGTCGCCCGAGCCGGAGCGCGGAGTAGTCCCGCAGCAGAGGGTCGTTTCTTTTGCAAGACGTAGTACCTCCCGGCCGCCCGGCCCACCCCCACCCCCGCTAACCACGTTATACTCCGTCGGGCCTTCCCTGCTGCTGACTCGGTGGTCCTCGCCGGCGCCACCACCTTAGAGGCGCCCGGGGCCAGGAAGCTCTTGCAAAGCAAAAGCACCGCGCCAGCTAGCCAGGCCCGTGCACACGGCACCGACACCACCAGGGCTTCGCGGCGGCCACGTCCACGAACACAAAACCGCGCGCCCCCGCCACGCCTGGCCACGCCATCGCCGTGCGGGCCGGGCGGGGTGCTGGCAACGGCCGCGGCCCGCGCGGTCGGCGCCACCGCCGGTCAAAACCGTGCAAAAAAGTAAATTTAAAAAAATCCTACCAATGACACGGTGCATGACCGTCGGAAGTGCCCCCCAGGGGGGAGGGGGGGGGAGGCGCCCCCTAAAATAAGTTGGGGGGCAGGTTAATTGAACTTTTTGTGAGTTTACGGGGGAGGGGGGGGGCACTATAATAATTTTTGCCCTGGTCCCCCGCACCAAGAACGTCTTCCGACAGCTCTCTTGACAAGTGCACATCGCATAGCCTCCATTCCAGCCATCCATGTTTGTGAGTTTTTGAATAGTCTCGACTTGTTTCCCTTTTTCAGATAACTAACGCCGGCACCGAGTCTTCGGCACCATGCCAGCAAAGTGCGAGCTTTGCCCTAAAGTTTTCACTTCAAAATCGAAGCTTATAATTCACATGCGAAAGCACACAGGAGTAAAACCATTCGAGTGCACCGTGTGCCTTAGAAAGTTTTCTATAGCTGACAGCCTGCATGTTCACATGCGGACCCACACGGGAGAAAAACCATTCCAGTGCTCCCATTGCATTTTGGGCTTTTGGGTCTAGTCACGGTAGTACGTGGATAATACCCAAAATTTGAATATTGGGGTGGCGTTTGGAATCGTTAGAAACGTCTTGAAGTCCTCTGTCCATTTCCGTAAGAAGCTGTTCAATATTTGAGCTCGGACGGACAAAATTTGGACACGCCAAAAATCACACTAGCCGGCCCTAGCCGGCCGGTTCCGGGAAGCGCCTCGCTCCCCTCCTGCCCGGCCGGCTCTCGCCCGCCCGCCCGACCCGGCGGCCCGGCCGCGCAGGTAGCCAGCTCCTGCAGCTGATGCGGACAGCGTCGGCGCCGATCATTTAGGCCCCTCTACGTCCCACCCCGGAGAGTTTTGTTCAATTCTTTCGTCAACTAGCCCATCCTCACACCTTTCTGAGTCTGTCGATACCAAATTTTCTGCAATCGGCCCCATAGTAGAGCCTGCATAGCGTGCCAAGCACTCTGAGGAGGGGGGTCACGGGCGCTGCAGTACGTACTCCATTTAAGCTATCCTTTTTAGGGCTCATGCCTCGCGGCCGGCACTGTGCGCGCTCTTGCTCTACAGTAGTTTTCTTGTCCGCACGCCGCCCCAACTGTGTGCAAAATTTGAACGGTTTGCAAAATTTGAACGCGTTGAACTACAGCGTTCGGAGTAACGCCAATTTACTAAAAACTCAAGTGACATTGAAACTAGCTATATGTACGCCAGACCACGTCTCGCGTAACAGGCTTCGCGGTATCTCACGAAACACTGTTACGCTGCGACGCGCCTGGCGCACACAAGCTAGGCGTGCGGCGCTGACACCCGAGACGATTTAAGGAGAGGGCATTGGGGTACAGGGCCTTCCGGGCCCAAAATTTGACATACTCGAACCATTTGTCGGGGTCTTATTACTCTAAAATTAGAGACATGAAAGTTCTGCTGTTCGATAACGGTTTTCATTAAAAGTTCGGATATTACTCCCTTTAAAATTCTGTAACATGACGCCGTTTTAACGATTTAATAGACCATTTTGTCTTTTTCACGTTGTTTTCACCAAAAAAAAGCTCCATAGCGCCGAAACGGTACAAGATTAAGCAAAACGGACGAAATTTTCGCTCGTAGCGCTCTACTTTTCCCGAGTTTCCTTTTAGGAGCCCACGAAAAAAAATATTTGAAAAAAAAGGATTTTGCAACCTGTGGTTTTTAATTTGTTTAAAAGTCAATTTTTGAGCTAGAATGCTCATCTTCGAACTCGATCTGTCTTTTTATGATACAAAAGGACCCCCAAAATTAGTGGTAAAAATTCATCACTCATTGGGGAGTTTGAACACTTATGAAGCTAATGTGCTAATTTGTTAAATCCATGAAGGTTATTGCTTCAAAAAAATGTTATTTTTGTATTTGTTAAGTGCTATGCTAGGCGTTATCAGCTATCGGCCATAACGCTAGCAAAACGTTATGAGATGCTTATAATGTTAAGTTACGGACCCCTGATCCCAACGCTTAGCAAGCTTAGTTTCTGAAGATTTAACAGTGCCCCCCCCCCCCCTCCGGATACCACCACCACCGGATGTTGGGGTGTCCCCTAACCCCGGGGATGTCCGGGCCAGCCGGCATGCGTCATGCGTGCGTCGCGCACCGCGGACCGGCCCACGGCGGGCTAGATTCGGCTAGATAATCCCCTCGAAGCGGGAGCTTGCGCACAGCCCGCTTGACTCAAGTGATAGAAACTTGAAGTCAGAGACAATTAGCGAGTCGCCTAGTAAGAAAAGCAGAAAAGAAGATGGTGGCGTAGCTTAGCGCGGACCCACCGGGACCCACAACAAAGCAGAAAGCTGAATCGTAGAATTGCGTTAATATTCCAAATAGTGTCTTTCAAATTACTTTTAAATCTGTACTAGCGTATAATCAACAGAAATATATCCGATAACGGCCCCAAAGCCTCTATTTGGAAGGGTTTCGCGACCAGGTTATGTCGCTTTGTTGTGGGTCCGCGCTACGGTACGCCACCATCTTCTTTTCTTCTTCATACTAGACGACCCGCTCATATTTTATTTATTTTTATTTATTTATTTATTGGCATACATAGGTCCCAGGAGCATTAAGCTCGTATAAAGGGACAATAACATTTATAAAGAAAATTGTTTAACAAGGCGGTGAATTAATATAGATCAAGGAATTCTTGGAAGTACAAAGTGCGTACTCTCTTCTAAAAGGCCTTGATGGACAGTTGACATATAACAATGTGACCTCTGCCGTGGGCGAGCAGGAAACGACGACGAAAGTGGGGCTGGCAAGCAAGGCAGGCTATGTCTCGGAAGACTTGCGCACAGCCTATCTGAGCCGACAGCGGGCTATACTAGTCTCATAGCTAGCCACACCTGATATTGGGGGGTGGACTGGAGCCAGAGCTGGCCGAGAGTCTCTTTTACCCGCCATCGCCTTCGTCTCCTCTCCAAAACTCCAAAACTCATCTCAGCCGAACAGAGGGGCGCGCGTCGTTCTGTCGCTTTCGCCATGAGAGAAGGGCGCTCTGGAGAAGAAGCCTTACAGCGCCTGAAGTCAACTTTCCTACCCGAGAAACAAATAGGCTCGTAAAGTTCTCATTGCTCAGGGACGTGGTGTTGCTACCGCTCCCGCTCGAGCCCTTCCCTCCCGCCGCTCAACGCGCAGCCACAGGACGGGCTCAGGGAACATGTACTCGCTCCACCAGGATGCTTTACCGCCCCCCCCCCCCTTTTCCTACCGCTTGAACACTGGCGCATGCAGGCCGGCCCGGTGTGTAAACAGAGGAGAGTTAATCCTGCCCCTAGGACGCGCTCACGTCCTCCACGCCCGGTGGCCGCGAGAAAAACCCAGTTCCCCGAAGCAGGTGGTTGCCCGGGCACCAAATAGCCACCTCGCATGAGTGCACGGTCTCTCTGCACCGTGTTGCAGTGTAATAGGGTATTTCACCTGACGCAAACCGGATCCAAAGAAGAACAAGAGTTCTTCCTGAACTTTTTCCTCCTTGGCGCTGATTGGCCGAAGCCGACGAAGTTCATGATCTGGCCGCAAGGGCGGTCGACCTCTAGTGTCGGGTCCGAGAACTTCGTCGGCATCGGCCAATCAGCGCCAAGGAGGAAGGAGTTCAGGAAGAACTCTTGTTCTTCTTTGGTTCCGGTTTGCGTCAGGTGAAATACCCTATTTAGGAAGGATAGCTTAAATGGAGTACGTACTGCAGCGCCCGTGATCCTCTCCTCAGAGTGCTTGGCACGATCTGCAGGCTCTACTGTTAGGCCGGTTGCAGAAAATTTGGTATCGACGGAATCGTAAAGGTGTGAGGATGGGCTAGTTGACGACAGAATTGAACAAAATTCACCGGGGTGGGGCGAGGGGAGGGGCCGGCCGGCCGGCCGGGCAAGACGGGGGCGAGGTGCTTCCCGGAACCGGCCGGCTAGTGTGGTCGTTTGGCGGGTCCAAATTTTGTTTGTCCGAGCTGAAATTTTGAACAGCTTCTTACGGAAATGGGCAGATGACTTACAGACTTTGAAAATGATACCAAACGACCCCCCCTTCTCATATTCATGTTTTGGGTGTTATCCACGTACTATGTTCGCTATTGCCCTGAAACTAGACCAGAAGAGTGGCGATTTGGATCATTTTAATTGGATTTGAAGTTTTCCTCTCGCCTGGCTAGGTGGCGCCAGGCAACCCGTAGAGGGGGGGGGGGGGAGTTGGGCCAATCGCCACTCCAATCTGCTGGTCTAGTTTCACGGCCATAGCGAACATAGTACGTGGATAACACCAAAAATATTTAAATATTGGGGGGGGGGGGGCGTTTGGTATCATTTTTAACGTCTACAAGTCATTTGCCCATTTCCGTAAGAAGCTGTACAAAATTGGACCTCGGACGGACAAAATTTGGACCCGCCTAACGATCACACTACTAGCCGGCAGTTGGCCGCCGGTTCTGGGAAGCACCTCGCTCCTGTCGCTCCCGTCCTCCCGACCCAGCGTCCCCGCCGCGCAGGTAGCCAGCTTCTGCAGCGGATGCGGATAGCGTCGACGCCGACAATTTAGGCCCCGCTAGGCCCTACCCCGGTGAATTTTGTTCAATTTTCTTGTCAACCTTTCACACCTTTCCGATTCCGTCGATACTAAATTTTCTGCAATCGGCCTAATAGTAGAGCCTGCAGAGCGTGCCAAGCACTCTGAGGAGGGGACCACGAACGCTGCAGTACGTACTCCATTTAAGCTATCCTTTCTAGGTAGAACGACGATGTAGTGGGGCTCACTACCTCGTGGTAGAACATAAACGTTACCGATTGGTCGGGAGCTTCCCGCCTCTATGCCACGCCGGTAGCGGGGGTCGGCGCTCGGCCAATCAGGAACCTTTATGTTCTACCCGCTATTCTTCTTCCTCCGTTAGTCGAAACACACTATAGCTGTCCCCATTCGTTCTCGTGACGTCGCTGGTCGTGGCCGATGCCCAGAGTGGTTGTCGAGCTCACCGCTAGGAGCGCGGCGGCCTCCGAGGGGGAGCGGGGCGAGCGAGCGAGGCGAGGAGCGGAGCAGCGGAGCCCGGAGCAGAAGCGAGGCGAGCAGGTAGGTCAGTCTTCCCGGAGCGCTTGTGCTGGTCACACCTCACCTACGGCTCTGCTGAGTCATGCTGCCCGCCCGGGGCTTCCCAGCTGGTCTCTGGCCACACTTCGACGCTGGGCGTAGAGTGAGTGCTGTGATTTATGTTGCCGAAAACCTTGAAGGTAGGAATGAAGGGAGACCATTTGTTGTGTGCTGAAAGAGCACCGGCGGTAGCGCATGTCGTAACCAATAGGAATACGGTGTTTTGCTGCAACTGCTTAACACATATATGTGGGCGACTGTGAGTTATATACTTGCAAGTGTTCACACTCTAATCGGGATGTGCTTTTTCTGTACATGTCGTATGGAGTGATTCGGGCGTACTCAATGTGACAAAAAAAGAGCTCGATTATGTACATCATGCAGAAATATGTCAGATATTGTGCATTAACTTTGAATGTGTAGTCGTTTTGTTTATTCATGCACAAAATTTTACATATTTATGTCTGATTTCGTTCATAATTGCGTTGGCACGAACCACTTCATATGATATGTACAAGAAAGTACTTTCTTAGTGTGCATCTCAGTAGAAGTGTAATTGCAAGTGTTCAACTTGGTGGTTGTGCACTGGCAAAGTGTGCAACTTTCCTTAGATTTGACGTTCACTGAGGGGAAGTGAGGGTTGCACACTTACGAGTGAAAAACAACAGAGTTAAACACTTGAAAGTATAGTACTACGTATTGTGTCGAACCCTTGCAAGTACTCAACTCACAGTGGCACATTTACATGTGTTGGTCACGTGCACACCTGGATTATCAACGAATGCAGATGCACAGCTTTTCGCAGGCATATGTTTATGCACGCTTTCATGCATAATTGTGTACAATAGGAGAACTCTGTATGTTTTGGGGCTTTGTGAAGGATGGATTGGATATGTCTGCTGTGTGTATTCTAAGCACATCTTGACCAGATGCATTGTAGCAAAGCAACTTGCAAGCAACAGATCTGCAGTTTTTTGATAGATAAAATTAAAATGTCTTTTCAAAGAATGCAAAATTGTCCATTTGCCAGTTGCTGAAATTCATCTTGTCAAAATGTGCTTGAAGATGCATCGCACTACAGACAATGAAATTGAAAGCCCCCTCATATTTGGTGTGTTACAAATAATTTGTACATAAATATGCATACAAATGTTCATACTTATGGTCGTTTAAAGTAGACACTTTCAGAATTAGCAAAAAGAAGAAAAGGGTGAAGAATAACAGACGGGAAACAGTAGATTTTAGTCACCCAAACGTGCCCAAAACACTTGTATAAAACATATGTTGTATCATTTTGATTTTGTTTACATTTTATGCAAGTTTCCATATACGTTTGGGTTACTGAAAGCAACTGTTTCCTGCCTGTTGTTCTTCACCTGTTCTTCACTTCTTATTCTGAAAGGATCTAATCTGCATTCTACATTTCGTGCGTCCAGAGATTTGCATGAAATCAAACACAAATGCACAGTTGTACACTCCCACTTTGAATATGAGACGACTATTTTTGTCAATAGAAAGATGCCTTTTTGTGCATATCTCAACTGGGTGCAGATTTGAATCTAGCGAGTAGGAAATTTGCATCTTAATGATGAACAATACAGCAATTGCCCTTATAAAGGACGTTAGTCCGAAACTTGCTGGATTCAAACCTGCATCTGCATGAGATGAGAACAAAATCACATGTTTCAAAGGACAACAAAAGTCCTTCCGTATTATGAGTGAAAATGTCCAAGGGCAATTATTTTAACTAACACCGGACTTCTGTGTGCATAACTGCGTTGAGATACACTATTGTAAGTAACTAGTTACCAATTGGGTATAGTCAGTTACTGTATCTGAACTCAGCTATACACAAAGAAATCCGCTGTCGATTATAATAACTGTCCTCAGACTGTGTGCATTCCATGGATCAACAAAAATCTCTTGATTGTAACACACAGTTTTGTTTCAAGCAAGAATGCATTCTTAAGGCTTTACATTACAGTTGAGCCCCTAGTTTTAAACATGCTTATAGCAATTTTTTGTCTGTAAGCAACAACAACTTTTTGAGAGTCATTTGTCCCAATTATATTAAATCACACAAGATTTGTGAAACCAGGATAATGATAAAACCTGTCCGTTTCTTTCAAACTATTTAGTGAGCATGGGCTGAACCAATTCTTTTTTGTGTCGTAAAGGACAATTTTCTTCAATTTTTGTTTGTTCGGGCCAAAATGACATGCCAACCAGATATTTAGAAAGTAACGGAGAAGTTTTGTCATCAACCTGGCTTAAGAATTCTAGCGCGTCAAGTCTTAATTGGGACAAATGACTTAAGTTGTTGTTGATTCAGAAAAGTAGAGTTTCCAGGGCTATTTCTTTTTTATAAGAACCTTTTAATTTCAAAACTACTTAGTTTTCATCAAATGACTCATTTTAACCCCCCCAAAATAATAAAAGTAACTAGAAATAACATGTTTAAGTCTAGGGGCTTATCTGTAATGTAAGTAAAGGCCTTAGGCAAAGCACATCTCAAATTTGTATCTGAAAAGTTACAAATTGTACCCAGCCAAAGTACAAATAAATTTTTCGTGTAAGACAATAGAGCATTCCGGTAAAGCTAAAATGCAGAAGAATGCAAGGAAGAAGAAAACGGAAATCACTATGCTTTTACATGGGACTTCCGTTTTCTTGTTCCCTGCATTCTTCTGCATTTCAGCTTTACCGGAGGAGTGCTTGGTTGAGATTTGCGTTATAAAGCACCCTTTCTGCACACATAGTCGTTTGTCTGTCAGGAGGAGGTGCTCATTTGTACCCATATACTACATCTCTGATTAAGATGTGTACAAGGACACATCTAGCCTGCGCATACATGTCCCTCGCCATTTCCTGGGCGGGACATCGACAGTCTTCACACTGACATCAAATATAAAACTAGGAACATTCTGCTTTTTTTAAGAGCTGTAGTCATTTGTCACATGTTTGCAATCCAAACGGAGTTGCCAGCTCCACTTCGCTGCACCGGCGACTCCGTTCGGCAGGGGCCGGGCCTGCTTGGCCTGCCGGCGGCGATGGTCGGGCCTTCGGCCCGACCATTTCAGTCGCGCGATTTATGGAAGTGCATAATCAAATAAATAATGTGACCGGTAAATCACTTTGCATATTTGAGGCGTCCGGCGGGGGCCTGCGGCCTGCGGCACTAGAAATTTGCTTCCTTGGACATGACAAAAGACTGTAACGGGGCAACACCGTCACTACACCCCACCCTTCTGCTTTGCTTAAGAATAAAGAAAAAAAAAAGAAACACGGGCAGGATTGTATTGTTAGTCGAACAGTCTAAAGACTTGACTTTTTCCCATGTTTTTCAATATATCCACCTCTAGGGCCGAAACAGTGAAAGATACGGCAGATCCGTGGTTAGTGTCTGATTCAAAATGTGTTGTTTTTTTTTTTTTTTTGGGGGGGGGGGGGTACTTCCTCTGACATTTTACGATTGGACGCCTCCTTGTACGTCTTCATGTGCTACGTGGTCATTTTCACCGTATTTTCGTCGTAAAAACCTCTCTAGCGCCCAAACAGTGCAACTCTGCAAATCGAAGTGTTGAACAAGTCGACGGTTTTAACTGCAAAACTAAAGAGTTCTACACTTCAAAATGCAATTTTCTAACCGTTAACGAAAATTTTATTTCCGAGGGAGCCATCTTCTTCGTCTTTAAATTCTCTTTAAAACGAGCCTACATGTGATAGGGTTGCAACTTATATTGAAACAGGTATGCGATAAGAAACGAATTTAAGGAAATTTATGGAAAGTAATCAAACATGTTTCAATATAAATCGCAACCCTATCACATGTAGGCTCGTTTTAAAGAGAATTTAAAGACGAAGAAGATGGCTCCCTCGGAAATAAAATTTTTGTTAACGGTTAGAAAATTGCATTTTGAAGTGTAGAACTCTTTAGTTTTGCAGTTAAAACCGTCGACTTGTTCAACACTTAGATTTGCAGAGAACATTGAGGGAAAAAGATAAAGGGCGAAATTTCAGCCCAAAGGGTTCTACTTTCACGAGTTACTCCTTAAGGGACCAAAAAAAAACAAAACATTTTCTACTTTTTGGACCAACCCCTATTTCTTTCTTACCCCCTTTCCCCCCCTTAGGGGTCGTTGCCA
>NW_026267315.1:336185-338298 GCF_000697945.3 Frankliniella occidentalis | reverse complement strand
AAAACACTTGGAAAAAATGCAAAAAGAAAGGCAGCATCTTTAATCGGAAAAACTAACTGAATCAATATTCCATTCATTGATTCGTATTCAAAATTCTCAATATTGAATTCAATTCATTATCAATCATATTCAATTCATACTTAGCGCGCGCGACTTATTTATCCATATTCATCAAAAATCCAATTCAAATCCAAACCACACAAAAGACAGAGAGAAAAGTCGATAGGAAGAAAGCACAATAGAAAGAAAGATCGATAGTTAGAAACGAGGAAAATTAGCAGCAAAGCTGCATAGGAAAAATTGAAAAATCACTTTAAATGTATAAAAGGACTGAGGGGCCTGTGCACTGGCCATTTACAATACTCGAATCTCCTCACGCAGCGGCAGGGTGCGTGCCAAGCACACTGCTGAAGCCTACAAAGTACAACATACACTGTAAAGGGAAAGAGAGAAAATGCACAAATTGTACACTGTGAAAACAAAGTTAGCGTCCTTTGGTCGACGGGACCCAAAAGAGGCCCAAAGAAACAGCCAACTTCTGCACCACAGCCGAGCACTTGCCAAGACGATCGACTGAGGCCTACAAAGAAAATGCAAAACACTACAATTCAAAGAAAGAAAGAAAAAGGAACACTCAAAAACCACAACTCTACAGAAAGAACCCAGACAGCCACAGCAGCAACATCCAATACTCTTGAAAGAAAAAGAGAGAAAACTTACAAAATTAACACATGCCACTAAGAGATGCTCACCCCGTGGGGCGCCACCTTCAACTTGAGCACCTCTGTGCACCGTCTGTGCTTGAATCATCCTCAGCTTCATAGCCTTGACTGGAAACATACCGCCTCCTCTTCCTAGGTACGGGGCAATCACTGTCAGTGGTGCAATCATCCTCTGCTTCATAGCCTCTCTGGGACTCTTGGTCACTTAAATCTTGCGACGAATCTTGTGCACAAATACTACTCTGACTTGAGTTGAATGATGAATTTACGGATTGGCTATCGTCAGAAGTGGAACTACCATCACTTGAATTATTATCACTATTGTCAGGATCACTACTTCCGTCGTCACTGTCAGGCCGATGAGCGTTACTTGACCCATCGTCAAAATCATCTTTACCATCTTCATCATAATCATCATTTTCATCATCATCATCCTCACTATTTTCATCACGTTCTTCTTTTTTCTCTTCTGTCGCCTCTTTTTTTACTTCGGGACTCGCCAAGTCTATAACGACTGGACTTACCAAGTTTATAATGGCTGGACTTACTAAATCAACCTCGGCACTCTGACTCTGATCACCTGAGTCTGAGAAGTCCATATCAACGGAGAAAGACAATGATCCGTCAACAGAACCGACCATTAACGAACAATTACACATATCTTCTGTATGTAAACCGGAGCACACTCCGTCGTTAGCACAACTACATCCGGGTTGAGGGTGATTAATACCTGCACACCAATCTCTCTCATTATCAGACGCCTCATCCTCCTCACCATCATTTATCTGCTCTACAGGGCCGTCATCGACTTCCATGCGTACCTCGTCAACTTCACGGTCAAGTGCTAACACCTCGTCCGTAACACCTTTAGGAGAAAAATTGAAAATACACAGCAAAAATACACTCGAAAGAGAGAGATTGGGTGATTCTTGAAGTTGGAGAGGATTTAGTCCATGCTCCGCCAGGGTGAGATTTGGTGAGAGACATTGGTCCTTTCGCCCTTCTTTTGGTTAGCCCAAACCACGAATTTAGTTTTGAGGTCAACATAAGGGATATGTCCTGCAGGGGTCCCCGGTGGTTTCGGGTACTTCCTCAGAGAGATGGGTCTTTGAGATGGGTCAACATAAGAGTCCTTTAAAAACTTTATAAGAAGTTCGTCCGGTAACAAATCCCTTTTAATGTTGTGGGCCATGGGATGCAACATCAAGTTGAGAGGATTCAGTCCATGCTCCGCCAGGGTAAGATTTGGTGAGAGACTTTGGTCCTTTCATCCTTCTGTTGGGTGAGCCCAAACCACGAATTTGGTTTTTAGGTCAACATAAGGGATAGGTCCTGCAGGGGTCCCCGGTGATTTTAACGTCATATGTCCTGTATACTTGTATAATAATAAA
>NW_026267315.1:329248-332185 GCF_000697945.3 Frankliniella occidentalis | reverse complement strand
GCGGTTGCATAAGCCCGCTTTAATGCTTTTTTAAAAGCACAATCAGGAATGTACACACCTAAGAATTAATTTAAACTTAGCAAGATAAAAGGTAACAACAATAATCCATACTAACACAAATTTACACACCAAAGGCAAGAAAGAAGGCGGCCACCTGCACAAGTTTAAGACTGGTAACACACTAATCTTCTTTATCGCTTTGTTCGTCACCGTTTTGTGTCTCATTGTCTTGTCCGTCATTGTCAGAAACGTTTAGGTCAGATGCAGCCATGTCTAGTCTGTTCTCTTTTTTTTCATTATTTATTAGTGCTCTAATGTATTTGTTAAAAGGTATCTTACCACATCTTTCAGTAAGTTCTGGGTCAGTAAGAGTCTGCCCTAAATCTTTCGCATCCTGTACAGTGGTGCGCCAAAGAACAGCTCTGAGAGCTACTATGTCAGCAGTTGGCAAACTGTCTGACGTAGGCTTCCTTGGTACACCCTTTCGGATGTTAGCCTCAAGATTTCTACCAGACACAGAGCTTCGTAAAATTACGTCAAGTGTGAAGTAATTCAAGGCTAGAGTCATCATGAACGTCCTACACTCCTGTGAGGTACCAGTCTTAAGCTTTGAAGATAAGCCTGACTTCTGCCTTAGGTCCTCTAAACATTTTGTAGCCTTTTCCAGCAGTGCCGTGTTCACCTTTTCATTCATGCCCTCGATTTGAACTTCCTCCTGTAAAGAAGCAAACGAGACTTAGTTACCTGCGTCTGAGCATTGAAAACAAAAAAATAAGGTTATCATGCATGGGACTGCTGCCCTGATATCTTAACTCACTCTGTTGTATGTCGCCGCGGGGTCCCTCTTCATTGGCCAGGGCCACCTCAGCATCAGCTCCAAAAAGAGGAGGTGGGGGAGCAGGGTTAACTGGAACACTGCGAACAGGAGTGGTCAGTGGTGAAGGACGAACTGTTGTGGGAGCTGAGGGGGTACTTCTGTGGACTGGAGTACTGGGGGTCGAAGGAGTGGTGTGGCAGGCAACTGTGGGTGAAGAGGGTGAGCGAGGAGAAAACAATTTATGGGATGGGGGGGGGGGGTGGCTTGGCTGGACTCCTTGGAGCTGGAGGCGAGGTTGGCACTGGCAGGGGGAATCCTCTGATAACCGTCTCTCTGTCTCTCTGCACTGCCCTGAAGGTACTCGTACCGCTCATTAAACCACTGAGTGCACCCCTTGATGTGCTCCTGGTACGTGAGGTTGGTGTTGGTGAGCTTCTCGTTGTCTCGTTGACCTCCAGAAGCTTGTCGTTTCTCTTCTCCAGCTTTGAAATCCTCTGCCTCATTTCCTTTACCTCCTCCGAATATCAACCTCACTGATAGCAGGTGAGATTGAAGTCAAAGTCAAGCAATAGTTAAATCCATCTTGAGACACGTAGGGCGTAGTGTGCCATTTTAGCATGTTCTCCAAATTGTGTACATAAGAAGAGTCGCCGTCATTATAGGAGAGAATCACATCATTCTTTGAGAAAACTGGAGCGAATCCAAAATTCTTACGGCACTGATGGGCCACCTTTTGAATTGAGCCCCTGGTGTCTACCTTCAACCAGTTTTGATTCAACTCTCTAATATTTCTGGAGCCGGCCAACACCATTGGGAAAGGGTTAATTAAGTAGCCCACTATCTTTTTTGCTCCCCTCTTACGCATGTGCGAGACCTAGTTATAGGACACTCACCTTTTTGTCGAGAAAGGCCAGCCCCAACAAGTTGGACATCTTGATGTCGGCGGTGTAGGCGTGGGCGTGTGAGGGGTGCAGATTGTCTCTCGGTGTCAAGACGTCAGCCAGTCTGCTTCGGTACTAATTGTCGATGGTCTGCTCGTCTACCCCCGCCTGCCAGAAGATTGGCGCTAAATCGAAGGGCCTTGATGTTCTGTCGGCGGCAACACCACTGAAAGAAAGGAAATGAAATGAGTATTGCAACCATGAACGTGGCCACCAACATTGAGCTCGGAGTGTCGCCCTCCCCCCCGCCCCCCCCAACAAAAAAAAATTGCTAACGTGACACACGAGCACCGGCCCGGAGCGGTCATCCCATACGGGATCCATTTTCGCGAGGCGACGTTTATCTCTTCGTGGATGTTGAGACCCAATTTGACGCCCCAGTGAATGGTGTTGGGCTGGAGCTATAAAATGTCCCCGGGCTGCTGAACCACCTTTAAGAAAAAAAAAAAAAGGATAATACAGACCGTATTAGATGACTTTCAGTCGACCGGCATAAAACGAGTGCACGACGAAAACAGCCAACGACTTACCGTATGGACGGGAATGCCGTAGGCGACTATTGTCTTCGGATCCATAAAGACCCTGTTGTGGTTGAGCATGTAGGCGCAGGCCCTGTCCGAGTCGCCTACACCCAGGAGCGGGAGCAAGTCTGTGGTGGCTCGATAGTAGCCGGGTGGGATGATGAACCTAAGAGAAGGAAAGGAAAAAAAAAGGAAATTGAAAAATCATATGCCGTGAAGGACACGCACGAGGGAAACGGTCGCGTCTTTGAGGGAGTGGAGACGACGAGTACGTACCAGATTTTCGGCGCTCCGGCAACGTGGCGGTTGACTGCCTGAAACGCGCAGTCCTCGATGTGCGGGTTGAACGTCGACCCCTCCTGTCCGATGAAGTAGGCGGGGTAATTGACGCCCGCCTCGCGTTCCTCCTGGAGGTGGTCCATGAGGGACATCATTTGTGTCATGGTGAGGTCCTTGGTCGTCCTGAGTCATCCTTCCCCAGGCTGATGTTCACGGCGTAGAGGATGTGCTTGTTCTCGTGCGCCACCAGCCGGAACAACTCGTCCAGGAGGCCATCGACACCAGACTGTTGGTACGTCTTGTGCCTGTCCAGTAGAAAAAAAAGGAAAGAAAAGAGGGTTAGACCACAGGCCGTCAGAATGTCAAGGCCACCAAGAAC
>NW_026267315.1:315414-317233 GCF_000697945.3 Frankliniella occidentalis | reverse complement strand
GCATAGGGACAGATAGGGACACCGCAGGGAGGGGCCGCGGATGAACGGGGACAGATCGGGACAGCGTGGGGACGGATCGGGACGGATCGGGACAGCGTTGGGACGGATCGGGACGGATCGGGACAGGCGCGGGGACGCATAGGGACAGATAGGGACACCGCAGGGAGGGGCCGCGGATGAACGGGGACGGATCGGGACAGCGTGGGGACGGATCGGGACAAGCGCGGGGAGGCGTCGGTGGGGACAGGAAAGGACGTCTGAGTCGCAGGGACAGATCGGGACAGCGCAGGGCGGGGACGTTGGCGGGGACGGTAAAGGACATCAGAGGCGCAGGGACGGATCGGGACAGCGCGGGGAGGCATCGGCGGGGACGGGAAAGGACATCAGAGGCGCAGGGACGGATCGGGACAGCGTGGGGAGGCGTCGTTGGGGACGGGAAAAGGACGTCGAAGGCGCAGGGACGGATCGGGACAGCGCGGGGAGGCGTCGTTGGGGACGGGAAAGGGCGTCGAAGGCGCAGGGACGGATCGGGACAGCGCAGGGCGGCGTTGGCGGGGACTGGAAAGGACATCAGAGTCGCAGGGACGGATCGGAACAGCGCGGGGCGGCGTTGGCGGGGACGAGAAACGACGTCGAAGGCGCAGGGACGGATCGGGACAGCGCGGGGAGGCGTCGGCGGGGACGGGAAGTGACATCAGAGGCGCAGGGACGGATCGGGACAGCGCGGGGAGGCGTCGTTGGGGACGGCAAAGGACGTCAGAGGCGCAGGGACGGATCGGGACAGCGCAGGGCGGCGTCGTGAAGGTGTCATTAAGGACGTTGGAGGACTGAGGACGCGTCAGGACGACATGGGGATATTGTCATACGGTCAAGGACACTTTGGGAAAGAAGTGGGACGCCCGAGGACAAAGAACGACCAGAAGTGATGTCCCCGACTGTCTTGACTAGATGGGGGACATCAGAAATAAACAGAGGAAGTGTGAAAAGTTACGTGTGCCATTTTGCTCTCTTATGTGTGCCTCTGTTATGCCACAAATTACAAGAACATCTTTTGTAAGTACTGTGAGGCCGTTATTCACTGTCTTACATGCAATGAAATCCAGAAAATCTCCAAAATCTGCCATTCCGTGTGAGCTTACTAAAGCACCTTCACAAAGGAAACAATTGCACTGCGCACTTAATCTTTTGGAAACAAAACCTACGATGTAGGAAACAGCTGCAGTAGTAAATTTAGATAATGAGGCAAGATTAGGTACTCTGTGATTTAGGTAGTAATCACCGATGTTGACAAATAAATTAACACTTCTATGTCGCCTCTCCTCCTTTTCTTGCTGCTTCTGTAGGCCAGCCTCCCTAATCCTTTTGTTGATTTCCCGAGCGTTTAGAATTCGGACGCACTCAAGCTCCATAGGCCTCTCATTTGCACTCTTCGATGCAGAGATTTTCGCACCAAGTAGAAGTCGTCTATAAGACCCTTTGAAGTGCATGGCGTATTCTAGAGAGAGGGAGGAAGGGCGAGAAGAAAAACACAAATTGTTGATGAGAAAACCTTCTTTTGACCTGAGGCTTATCAGCAGGGAAGTTATTTCCTTGCACACTTGGACTCGAGAACCCCCACGATTCATGCAGGCCCTGCAAATTAAAGAACCATAAAAATACATTAGCCGTCACGAAACAAATCTTTATTTCTTAATGTGTGAAGAAAACTTACCTGTTTGCTTTGAGTCATGTAGGCTCCGAACTTCCTTCCAATTTGTAAGCGTTCCATGAGCTTGAACTGTGGTTCGGGAAACATGATGACTAGGTCTTGCGCTTGCAT
>NW_026267315.1:303712-304264 GCF_000697945.3 Frankliniella occidentalis | reverse complement strand
GTTGGTAGATCCAGCTCCACAACTCTTTCAGCCGTCCATTCTGGCTCAGTAATATTATCTTTGGGCTCAGGCTCCATATGCTCCAAAGGCTCCATAGGCTCAGGCTCAGCTGGTTGCTGTGGCTCTACTAACTCTATGGCATTCCTCTTGACCTGATCATTTTTCTTGATCAGTTCCCGCTTCACAGGACACTTTCTCTCATTTGTCACTTTTGGTTTATAATAATCTGTGTAGTGTTCAAATTTAGTTGGCAATGCCCCCCCTTTTAAGGAAACTCTGTCCTTTGGTACAACCACTTCCACACCATCAATGAGGAAGACTTCTTTATCAATAATATATACTTATCATCAAAATGTTCTGAGCACACTGTATCACGCATTACTAATCTCCTGTTAGCTCTCTTTATAATAAGGTCCCACTTTTACTCTGGTCTCCTTTAAATAAAATTACAAAATTAAAATGTAACACGCAGCCAAAGGAATTCAAATTCAATTCGCCTGTACCTTATCCTGTGGCAATGACCACATGGTAGTTGTTTATACTTTACGACTG
>NW_026267315.1:302192-303662 GCF_000697945.3 Frankliniella occidentalis | reverse complement strand
AAAAATAAAATAATAAATCTGCTTGTGATCAATCAGACACCGCTGAATTTTGCTACGAAACACCATGAATCCATTTTGTGCCCTTTGGTCAACACTTAAACTATACTGCGGAAAAGCACTCTGGAACAAACAAATGAGATTAAAAGAGATAACAGCAGAGCAAGAAATATTATGCGAGTGTTGGCCTATTACGTACTTTTAGTAGTAGGACCTTTCGTCCCGGACTCTGAGAATGGCATAAAGGTAACTTAGGATGGGTATCTGCGCTGGGGCTATCGCCAGAGTATTGCTGTTTCTCCGCAAAAAAAGTGCACGCACCCTCCGAGAGATAGTGCTAGTTTCGGTACACTTCCAAAAACAAAACGCCAGCTTGTGGTAATTCCCGAATGCATTGCATGTCATCATCGAAAAAATTCGGGTCCAACCAGGTTATTTTCATTTTCTTTTTCAGTCTCCCTTCAATTACATACTTAGGTTCCCGAGGAAGTAGGCCCCTCTGCAGCCTGCTGTCCACCACCGCGGGAAGGAAAGCATCATAGCAGAACTGTTCCAGTTTTGGCTTCATTTTGTTTTCAAACATGTTCTCGTCCCTCTAAATACGGAAGACCCCCCGTACACGTCACAGTGCAGAATCAGGTCACACCACTTTCTCTTACTAAGATTGAGCTGACCCTGCACTTGGACGAACACCAGGTTTTCGGGGTTGGGCTAAATCATGAAAGAAGGGCTAAATCGAGGTACGAACGAATACAGTTTTATACTGTCGTTTGCCATTGACACATTTGTTGACTTTTCACTACATTTTCTTTTAAAATTCCCCTTAATTTTTTTCTGCTTTTCTGTTTTTAAATGTTTCAAGAATGCCCCTTTTCCCCAATGTTGAAAAGTCTTTTACCTCGTCGAGCCCATCCTCGCCAACCAAACCATCGGGCGAGGCCAGAAGATAAGGGAGGTCCGGCCGGACGATGGGGATGTGGGCAGCTTCTGCGGACGTCCGCCGAGGTTTTTCCCGGGGGTTGGCGTCGGCCTCGACGCCTTGTATTGGGCTAGATCGAGATCCACGTCCAAGTTGTTCTCCACTGCATACTTCTTTGCCTTGTTGATGCCCCTCCCTAGGCGTCTTGAACTGGCAGTGGGCAGAGAGTTTGACGTCTAGCACGCCGCACCTCAACCCGGTGGCGTCCAACTCAGAGATACCGAGATCCTTCCTATCTCTTCAATCTTCAAGTCCTCCTTGAGGTGCGCCACGGCCTCCGGGTTCAGGTTCCAGCCGCTCGGGCGCTGCAGAGCCCCTGCCGCCGCAATGGCGTCCCGTGCCCCGGTGACAGGGCGGTCTACCCGCTCAATGGTGTGGCCTGGCGCACTGGCAAGCGGCACCTTACCTTGCGCTGGTCCGGTGCCACCGAGGTGTTCTTGCAGAGCGCCCTCACCTTCTCACAGACGTTGCGGGTGACGTGATTGGCGCACTGC
>NW_026267315.1:301842-302142 GCF_000697945.3 Frankliniella occidentalis | reverse complement strand
CACAACAGCTCCAATACAGGTTGGCGACGCGGCATGATTAGCACTGATTACCACTGCCACTCACTTCAATTTCACAAACAAACAAACACAAACAACGCACGACGCTCCTCTCTCTCTCAAGGCCAGAGAGACAATGAGCTGGAGCGGGTTGACGGGTGCCCGGCGCCCGGCGGGCTGGAGTTCTACGAACTCGGCGGGCCGGCGCGGGGAGGGGAGGGGTCGGCCTGGAGACTGGAGGGGGTGCTAGGCTCGGCTCCGCTAGGCTAACCACGTGGCCAAGTTGACTAGAAAGAGATCAGA
>NW_026267315.1:299326-300736 GCF_000697945.3 Frankliniella occidentalis | reverse complement strand
CATTATAATAGGAAATATACCAGGTACCAGGTGGCTGCATTGCAAAATGCTTGCAAAGAATAGGTTCATATTGCAAACTATTTTCTTTGCAGCTTCCGTTGGCCCATCCCCCCCCCCCTCCCCCTAAACCGATTACGTTATTTATGCACGCCGCCGAAAACTCTAAAAGCTAATTTAGTATTCTGACAGAAAAACCTGTTGAGATAAACATACCCTGCAGTAAGTTTGCGAAGGTACTTCACAGTTTGTGTTGATTTAAACTTGAACAGATCCACAATTTTTGACGATAAAATAAATTCTCTATGTCTGAAGAGTTTTCTTCCTTTCTTATTTCCCCCTGGTGAGGATAAAGACAAGCGGGGACAAGGCTCGTTTGTATGTGTCCCTATGTGTCATTACTTGTCTTGTCCCAAATTCTCACTCCCGGGACATCACTGAAGTGTCTTATAATGTCACTCCCTTCGCAGACGTGCATGTCCCGCGTTGTCCTTTTACGTCGCTTCTCTCTGTATGACGCTTCCCGTTCCTGTCCTAGTGTGTCCCTATGCCGTCCCTCCCCTGTCCTAGGGTGTCCCGTCCCTATGTCGTCCCGCTCCTGTCCTAGGCTGTCCCTATGTCGTCCCGCTCCTGTCCTAGGGTGTCCCTATGTCGTCCCGCCCCTGTCCTAGGATGTCCCTATGACGTCCCGCTCCTGTCCTAGGGTGTCCCTCTGTCGTCCCGCCCCTGTCCCAGGATGTCCCTATGCCGTCCCGATCCTGTCCTAGGATGTCCCTATTCCGTCCGAATTCTGTCCTAGGCTGTCCCTATGTCGTCCCGCTCCTGTCCTAAGCTGTCCCTATGCCATCCCGTAAAAAAATATATCTTTGAGTGATTCTTTTGTAACCCTACTCTCCTCTTTCCCCCTCAGCCCAACTCCTCTCGCTTTCTGTACTGTACATATTTTCATTTTTACTTACCTTGATGGGAGTTGAACCTTGGACGTTGGAGTTGGAGATGCCGCATGCTGACCACTGGGCTACTGCGACACAAAGGCAGTGCGGGCGCAGTAGCCCAGTGTCATAGCGAGACGTACCGTCACATCCCTCCCATGTCCCTGTCTGTCCCACCTATTCTACATCCTTCCCTGTCCCCACCCCGCCCCGTCCCAACCCGTCCCCGTCCATCCCACGTCCTTCCTTGTCCCCTCCCCGCACTGTCCCTATCCGTCCCTACGCTGTCCCGAATAGTCCCGATCCGTCCCCACGCTGTCCCGATCCGTCCCCGTTCATCCGCGTCTCCTCCCCACGCTGTCCCGACCTGTCCCGATTCGTTCCCGTTCACTGGTAAAACAAAGGCGTTAAAGAACGCCTTTAAAAGGCGCTATTAAAGTTTGCCGCCTTAGAAAAGGCACTAAGGTTTAACGCCTCAGGA
>NW_026267315.1:297047-297311 GCF_000697945.3 Frankliniella occidentalis | reverse complement strand
AGCTCCACTTCGCTGCGCCGGCAACTCCGTTCGGCAGGGGCCGGCCCTGCTTGGCCTGCCGGCGGCGATGGTCGGGCCTTCGGCCCGACCATTTCAGTCCCATGATTTACTGATATGCATACTACTTACCCTATGAACGGCGACAAAATCCGGTCGTGATGCGCAGGCGCACAACAGCTCCAATACAGGTTGGCGACGCGGCATGATTAGCACTGATTACCACTGCCACTCACTTCAATTTCACAAACAAACAAACACAAACAA
>NW_026267315.1:294739-295603 GCF_000697945.3 Frankliniella occidentalis | reverse complement strand
AATTTTAAGAAATCACCACATCGACCACAAACTGAAGACACAATTCACCTAACTACTCACAAATTAGAGACATTATGCCAATATTATCGTTTACGCGGAGACGCGACAACCCCCAAGCCCCACTTTACCGCTTTAAGTACCTTTTCATCGCACAAGGAAGAATTTCCTGGCTACGCATGTGCTCATACAGTTGTGGGCTGTTGATGCGCATGAGTATAAACTCATACACCCACTCAATCGTATGCCGCATTTCAGTTTTCCCTTTTCTATTCGCTGCACTGTAGCAGGCTTTGGCAGCCTCGTGCTGTCTTTCTGGCCAGTCGTTAATAATATCCAGGAATATTTCTGCCTTCTTATTCTTCCATTCAAACATTACATCTTTCACTCTCTTTGCATACATTTGAATCTGAAAAATATTTAGAAAAAAATGTTAGAAAAGTCACAATAGCTTGTCAGACTGTGATATAATAGATAAATAGTACATTTTTAGTCTTTCTTTTATTACTTCTTTTCAAAATTGAGATTGAGTTCCTTTGGTGTTGGTACCTCACCTTTGCTTGTATTGCTGTTTTATTTTCCCGTTGCTCTGCTTTTCTCATCAGCTCTCTCTTTACGGGTGATTGTCCAGGCCATTACCCTTCCATGCCTTCCTCCTATGTTGAGGACTTTCTAAGCTTCTGATAGCCCTCCGATGTTTTTCAATAATTCATCTTCAGAACATACAACCCTTCTAAATTTAATTTCTTCAACCCTATTGCCCTTGAATCTGATTTCTTTATCAATCTCACCAGTTGCAAAATTGAAATAGATCACTGACTTTCCAATATCAGGACACATCACTACCGGCACACTCCAGCCAGTTGG
>NW_026267315.1:288484-289189 GCF_000697945.3 Frankliniella occidentalis | reverse complement strand
CACATCGACCACAAACTGAAGACACAATTCACCTAACTACTCACAAATTAGAGATATTATGCCAATATTATCGTTTACGCGGAGACGCGACAACCCCCAAGCCCCACTTTACCGCTTTACGTACCTTTTTATCGCACAAGGAAGAATTTCCTGGCTACGCCTGTGCTCATACAGTTGTGGGCTGTTGATGCGCATGAGTATAAAGTCATACACCCACTCAATCGTATCCCGCATTTCAGTTTTCCCTTTTCTATTCGCTGCACTGTAGCAGGCTTTGGCAGCCTCGTGCTGTCTTTCTGGCCAGTCCTTAACAATATCCAGGAATATTTCTTCCTTCTTATTCTTCCATTCAAACATTACATCTTTCACTCTCTTTGCATACATTTAAACCTGAAAAACATTTAGAAAAAAATGTTAGAAAAGTCACACTAGCTTGTCAGACTGTGATATAATAAATACGTAGTATATTTTTAGTCTTTCTTTTATTACTTCTTTTCAAAATTCAGATTGAGTTCCTTTGGTGTTGGTACCTTACCTTTGCTTGTATTGCTGTTTTATTTTCCCGTTGCTCTGCTTTTCTCAGCAGCTCTATCTTTACGGGTGATTGTCCAGGCCAGTACCCTTCCATACCTTCCTCCTATGTTGAGGACTTTCTGAGCATCTGATAGCCCTCCGATGTTTTTCAATAATTCATCTTCAGAACAT
>NW_026267315.1:287307-288324 GCF_000697945.3 Frankliniella occidentalis | reverse complement strand
CCGGCACACTCCAGCCAGTTGGTAGATCCAGCTCCACAACTCTTTCAGCCGTCCATTCTGGCTCAGTAATATTATCTTTGGGCTCAGGCTCCATAGGCTGAGGCTCAGCTGGTTGCTGTGGCTCTACTAACTCTATGGCATTCCTCTTGACCTTATCATTTTTCTTGATCAGTTCCCGCTTCACAGGACACTTTCTCTCATTTGTCACTTTTGGTTTATAAAAATCTGTGTAGTGTTCAAATTTGGTTGGCAATGCCCCCCCTTTTAAGGAAACTCTATCCTTTGGTACAACCACTTCCACACCATCAATGAGGAAGACTTCTTTATCAATAATATATACTGATCATCAAAATGTTCTGAGCACACTGTATCACGCATTACTAATCTCCTGTTAGCTCTCTTTATAATAAGGTCCCACTTTTACTCTGGTCTCCTGTAAATAAAATTACAAAATTGAAATGTAACACGCAGCCAAAGGAATTCAAATTCAATTCGCCTGTACCTTATCCTGTGGCAATGACCACATGGTAGTTGTTTATACTTTACGACTGATCTTAAATTCTCTCTCAACACACTAGCACTAGTATTCAAATTATACAGGCTAAACAAATGAGGTTCTGTTATGTTCCTACCCCCACCCCACCACCCGCCGCGGCGGCCATCTGCCTTCTGTTCTTCTTAACGCGTAGGTCCCCCATAAGTTAACAAAAATTCCATTGGGCCGTTCGTTACTGTATCATTAAACAGACCTCGAACGCTTTCTATTCCAATTAGAAAACCTTGAAAGCCTACTTTCCTGTCATCTTCTAGCAAGACTTGCTGATAAATTGTTCGAAAGACATGTAAATTGGTACGAGAACAAGCAAGAGGTTTCTGTTGCCGGTCAAAGCCTCAGCAACAGTATCACAAAAACCTACTTCTCCTCTACCAATATTACTCATACGTCACCTCCAAGATGTCCTGTTCGTAGGTGCCATATTTTAGTATCCTGGGCAGCAAGGACGGTTTCACCCGATG
>NW_026267315.1:286157-286747 GCF_000697945.3 Frankliniella occidentalis | reverse complement strand
AGTAGATAAGTTTACTCGGTTCTACCTCATTCAGATTCCCCTCTACAGTGGAGAGAAAAGAATACGTATAGGACACAGGCCTAACCTCTCCTTCAGGGGATACTGTCACCATATTTGCCTCAGCGTCTCCTTGTTCTGCGACATGAGCAGCGCCAGGGTTGGCAGAGAGCCACCAGCAGAGTGGCCTCACCAAAACACTTCAGATATCACTACCACTGACAGAGCTGCAATGTCAAACATTAAATACTACATCACTGGTACTGTTACATGTTGTGATCAAAACTTCATCGAATTCCATAATTTAGAGTGAAAGCGCTTGCCGATAAGTGTGAAGCTGTCGCATGCATACCTTCAGTAAATACTCGACTATTTTGCTAAATAGAAAATAGTCAGGTATTTACCTAAAGTATGCATGATGTGCCATTACCAGGCTGTAGGCGCTTCTACTTTAAACTATGAAATTATGTCAAGTAGTAAGCACAAAATGTAACAGTAATTCCTTGTACAGTGACACCCGGGACCAGCATGGCGAACTAGAACCGCGAGCATCTCACACCTTCTCCTAGTCCGACTGGCCCACCAGCAATGGG
>NW_026267315.1:272644-280572 GCF_000697945.3 Frankliniella occidentalis | reverse complement strand
CTCAACGTTTTGGTATCCGACCTGACCAGGTGGTTGGACGCACCTGAGTCTAGAAGCCACATAATCGTAAACACAATTCTTACAGCCAATGCACTTTTTGACTCTGAGTAGATAAGTTTACTTGGTTCTACCTCCTTCAGATTCTCCTCTACAGTGGAGAGAAAAGAATACGCATAGAAGGACACAGGCTTAACCTCTCCTTCAGGGGATACTGTCACCATATTTGCCGCAGCGTCTCCTTGTTCTGCGACATGAACAGCGCCAGGGTTGGCAGAGCCACCAGCAGAGTGGCCTCTCCGGCCACTACCCCAAGTGCCTCGAGCACCACGGCCTCGGCCTTGTCCTCCAGGACCACCTCGTCCACCGCGTCCACCGCGTCCACTGCGCCCCTTGGTCACCTCGCCAGCGGCAGTCTGCAGAGGGCTAACCAATGTGTCGTACGTCGTACTCTAATGACCCCAGCTCGTCAATCTGTTCTCCAGCTTCCCGAACCTCCCTCAAAAGTTTATCAAACTTCAAACAGAAGCTACAGAACGATTCGTTCTAAGGCTTGTATTTTAAGTGGTAAAACTGTGTAGACAGATACATTCGAGCCACTGGATGCCTGAGGCGTCTTTTGGATCCCTCACCGACTGGCTGTAACCTCACCTTGCTCTCTCTTCAGAGAAGCATTGAGGAGTGTGAGAAGAGGAAGAAGCCACGGGCTGAATCAACATCTAGCACCTCAGCGTTTGGGAGTTATTCTTCGAAGCGCGGCAGGGTTGCAGCTAGCGGCCCAGACCGTTTCTGTAACAACTGCAGGCGCACTGGACATGTTAAGTCAGAGTGTTATCTTCCAGGAGGAGGCGCGTTCCGTGGACATCGAGGTGACCGAGGGCGCGGTGGACGCGGCGGACGCGGTGGACGAGGTGGTCCTGGAGGACAAGGCCGAGGCCGAGGCCGTGGTGCTCGAGGCACTTGGGGTAGTGGCCGGAGAGGCCACTCTGCTGGTGGCTCTGCCAACCCTGGCGCTGCTCATGTCACAGAACAAGGAGACGCTGCGGCAAATATGGTGACAGTATCCTCTGAAGGAGAGGTTAAGCCTGTGTCCTTCTATGCGTATTCTTTTCTCTCCACTGTAGAGGAGAATCTGAATGAGAAAGAACCGAGTAAACTTATCTACTCAGAGTCAAAGAGTGCATTGGCTGTAAGAATTGTGTTTACGATTATGTGGCTTCTAGACTCAGGTGCGTCCAACGTCCAACCACCTGGTCAGGTCGGGAAAAAGTAGTCTTCTGACATTTGTTGAACCAATAAAACCTTTGTTTCCTTTATTATAGGAATAACATACCAAACACATTTACAGAGATAAATAAGGTACAATGAGTTACAATAACTAAGATATAAAAGTTAAACAGAAATGTAAAAACAAAAATCGGTTTGAAAGATGTTGGAGATATCCTGCCTCTTTCCTGGCAAGTAATCAGCTCGGTCACCTCAGCCGGTGAGAACTAGTTTCCACAGTGAAAAGCTCCACCTCACTAAATGTAAATATCAAAACAATAAAATATTGACCTTTAACTATTATAATGCTGTCATTGCAGGAATACATTTCAAAGAGGCAAACCGAAATGGAAATAGGTCGAGTAACTTATAACTCTTTAAAAAATTGCATTTTCACAAAATTAAGTTCATCACCTTAGGCTTATTGAAATATTTGCTCAAAAAAGTTAAAAGTGCAGATTTTCAAAAGAAAAACATTTTTCCTTAAATAGATTTTCTTATTTTAATACACAAAGTTTTGTTGTTTACCTAAAAAATTTGTATACTTTTCTACATGCAACTGAACTTTTTAAGAATTCTACTTTGATACACTGAAAGACTATTAGTTTGGTGTCAGCCCTTATAATTTCTTAGGAAAACAGTATTTTGGACCAAGTCTTACATGTAAATTTAAAAAGGAACGTACATTTTTAGTTGATACTGGTTCTATCTGCCTGTGTTAAAGAAAAGACTTCCCCAACATCTATTTTTTTGATCAGTAGATAGTTACAGTTCTGTTTTTTAACCCAACAGTATTTCTCACAAATTACTGGTGCCTTTAAGAAATTTATATCTCAACCCATAGATTACTGTCCGGGAAAAGAAGGACGTGGACTAACAAGGGTAATATTTCACCAAGGTATTTACTTAATGAAATACAATTGGCAAGGTAAAAAAGAAAACAATGAGCTACATTGTAAACAAGCTGTTTTAATTTACTCCTCCACAGTAATTTTTATACAGACTGGTAAAGAGATGATGATACAGGTATATGATGGGGTTTGTGTCTTGTACAGAAGTACATTTGTCTTTTATTTGCATCCTGAATTTGCTGAACCATACAAACTGGGTGCATTACATTGCGCAGGATAGAGAGGACCAAAAACGGTACAGGAGGTATATATTACAGCAACAACATCAATAAAAATGTATGTAAAAAAATATACATGTGGTAGTACCTTTAGAGGTAAGATATTGAGAACAGATGAACAGTACAAAAAAGGAGCTTCCTGGGAAACTCAGGGTGACGATCGCCTCAACAGTTTCACCCTGATGAGAGGGCTTGAATCATGGGTTGCGTAGGTCCCTGTGCTGTCCACGGTCCACCCAGGCATGGGGTGATTCTTGGGGTTCGGAGGATTCAGTCCATGCTCCGCCAGGGTGAGATTAGGTGAGAGGTTCTGGTCGTTTCGCCCTTCTGTTGGGTGAGCCCAAACGACGAATTTGGTTCTAAGGTCCACATAAGGGACATATCCTGGAGGGGTCCCCGATGGTTTCGGGTACTTTCTTGGAGCCATGGTCAGCAAATGGTAGCCTACAACATTAGGCACATTCAGGGGTTAACAACATCAACACAAGCAAAATATTCTCGGGTGACAGCTTCGTTACCACTATTACATTACATATCCACATGGGAGCAAAATGAAACTTATTCCATGAGGTAAAACTCAATACAGCTGGGCTCTTTCATAACTATTTGATGGCCTGACAAAGAAAGTACCTCAGGCCTCAAATCTGACAAACAAATTGTCGGCATACCTTCGGTTTACCTCAGACTCCGCAGTTGGCAACGTAACACTACTTTATCCTCCTTAGCCCTCACTATTACCTCCAACTTATTCTGATGAATAGGTTGTGATGGTACAAGAATTCATGGGTGGTTAAACAAACGTTGGAAGAAGGGAATGAGAACTTACCTCTTTCTGAAAGAAATCTCCCAGGGCACTTATTGTTCATTGGCAGATTGCCTTAACAGTTTCACTCTGAGAGGGCTTGAATCATGCGTTATATATGTCCCTGTGCTGTCCACGGTCCACCCAGGCATTGGGTGATTCTTGGGGTTGAGAGGATTCAGTCCATGCTCCGCCAGGGTGAGATTCGGTGAGAGACTCTTGTCCTTTCGCCCATGGGTGAGCCCAAACAACGACTTTGCTTCTGAAGTCCACATAAGGGACATATCCTGCAGGGGTCCCCGGTGGTTTCAGATTCTTCCTCGGAGCCATGGTCAGCAAATAGAAGCCTGAAACATGAGGCACATTGAGGGTTTAACAACTAAAACACAAGCAAAATATTCTCGGGTGACAGTTTTGTTGTTTACTTAAAAAAATTGTATACTTTTCTACATGTAACTGAACTTACTAAGAATTCTACTTTGATACACTGAAAGACTTAAAGTTTGGTGTTAACCCTTATAATTTCCTAGGAAAACAGTATTTTGGACCAAATCTTACATGTAAATTTAAAAAGTAAGGTACATTTTTAGTCCATACTGGTTCTATCTGCCTGTGTTAAAAAAAAGAAAGACTTCCCCAACATCTAATTTTTTGATCAGTAGACAGTAACAGTTCTGTTTTTTAACCTAAGAGTATTACTCACAAATTATTGGTGCCTTCACTGGCAGATAGCCTTAACAGTTTCACCCTGAGGGCTTGAATCTTGAAATGCATATGTCCCTGCCGTGCTGTCCACCGTCCACCCAGGCATTGGGTCATTCTTGTGGTTGAGAGGATTCAGTCAATGCTCCGCCAGGGTGAGATTTGTTGAGAGCCTTGGGTCCTTTTGCCCTTCTGTTGGGTGAGCCCAAACGACGAATTTGCTTCTGAGGTCCACATAAGGGACATATGGGATAGGGGTCTTGGGTGGTTTTGGGTACTTCCTGGGAGCCATGGTCAGCAAATGGTAGCCTGAAACATTAGGCACATCCTGGAGTGCATTTTGACTTGTGGTTTCATAGGCCACCCTCAAAACGCTTGTAGTTATAGTCGGTAGATTCTTGTTCTTCAAGTACCTAGAATGAAATGAAGCACACGATCAGGACGAGCTCTTTTATTTGAATTCTTCCCAACACCCATTTTTAGAATTAAGAAGGAGCTTACTTGTTTATGCTCTGGAACACCTGAATGTATGTCAATGGATTTCCCTGGTTATTTAGCAGAAATTTTTTTGAATTTGGGAACACTTGCACCTTTATCTCATAGTAAGTCTTCATAACAGACATGAGCTGTTCATTAGCAGATAACGGTGCAGCTCCCCCCACCCCACTGGTTTTTTGCTCTGTCAGACGGAAGTGGTACATTTTTGTAGCTATGTCATATTCTGCTTTTTCAAAGTTGTTGTTGGAAAATCGTTGCAATCCACTAGGCCTTGTTCCGCTCACAATTAAGCAGGATGCTATGTAGCACGACACCTGGTGCACTTTTTTAAGTACATCTCGCCCTGTAATATTAAAAGAAGTTTTGTTATTTCAATAAATGTGACATTGTCAGGTTGCTTAAAAAACAAGTTTTCAGCTGCACTTGAAATTTGACTTACTGCCATAATGTCTTGCAGTATTTAAATTTTCACAATTCTCAAGATCATCTAGAGTTTTATTGATAATGTCAGTAACTTCCTTGTCTGACCCAAATGAGAGCACTGCTCCCATGTCCACTCGTTCGGCTTCTTTTGCTAGTTTCTTTTTGTGTTCCTCTATAAGGACAACATTTTTCTTTTCATATTTACTAGTTATTGTATCCAGTGTGTTCTTTAAGCGGTTAATTTTCTTAGTAAATAATTCGCCCTGTTGTACAAGGAAAAAATAAAACAAATTATTACCCCTTGTACAAACAACATAATGATGTAGTCCATATAATTGTACTTACAGATGGCACACCTGGATCATCAAATCTGATCTCATATGCAGCTGGTACATATCTGTAGTCAGCAACATTTTTTATTATGGTTGAGGGCATGGCACCTGCCTTTTCCATTTTTAATATGCCTGCCTCAAAATAGTCAATATTAAGGGATGATTCGAAGAGGTCAGAGTCCTGCTCCGTCTCCTCTGCATTGAACTTTACAATGCCTAGAAGTCTGCTTGTATTGGCTATGGTTTGTTGCCTAGGCAGGCATGACTTTTGAGTCAACAAATTTTTTTACACAACAAAATGCATCCGAGTTTTCAACAGGTAGCGTGGAAATTGCCCCCAAATTTTTCCGAACTGTTGCAATGTCCTGAAACAAAACTCCACAGGATTTAAGAGAACAACTTGGAGCTAAATTTCCAAATCGAAAATTTTCTAAGAGTCTCTACCTTTTCGTATTCTGGCTCATCATACTCTTCCACCTCTATGTCTTCTTCGGAATCAGAACTGAAATCATCCTGAAATGGAAGTTCACAAGAATTTATACAAAGTCTTACGCAAAGAATAAATGGTTGACAATTGATTGTGATTTAATATACAACTGTGAGCCGATAGCTGTTTCTCTTAAACAAGTTTAAAAAGTCACTCCAGCTGTCTTTTCTCACAAGAGGTTTTAATTCACTTTGATTAATTGAAAGGCAGCGGAGGTACTGCCTCTTCGGGACAATGATAGTCTTCTCCTCCTTAGTCTTTTTTGGTACAACATCATCAACTGCTTCTTCAGCTGCCCTTTTCAAATTTATTTTTTTCTGGCAGTCATGACGGTGAAAATTCTTGCTAAGCATAACTTTTCCACATGATATACGCATTCCTTTTTACACCGTTTGAAGTTGAAGCTGCTTGCATCACCTAAAAATCCAAAACAAAATATTAAATACTAAATGCTTGTACGTACACGTTACACAAATTCACAAGAGAAACAGTGAAAAATAAATTAAAATAACACCTTTTCTTCCTTGCCTTCGTGACTTTTCATATGCATGTCAAATCCATGTCTTCTCTTGCATATCTGGCCACAAACTTCACATTTAAACTCAGCTAAGTCTTTGGCCAGCAAACTGTTACATTCTGACCCGGACGCAGTATCTCCTGGTGACTGAGACGAACCAGTAATGCTCTTGTCACTCTTACTTTCTTCATTTGAATTCTCCCCTTCAGTGCTGCTTTCATCAGGTACCTGCAAAGCAATTGCAATGTTTTTAGCTTTTACAAAACATTTATGGTGAAAGATTTATGAAAAGGATTCAATGATTACAAACAGGACTTACATGGCCATCTGTGACCTTATCTTTAGAAGGAACTTGCCCTTTCAAGCAGACTGATTTCATGGGCACAATAGGGACCAGAACCGCGTCTTTTGGATCCCTCCCCGAGTTCGGCACCACCGCCCCCTCCACGTCTCCAACGCCGTTCTGATTGGTTGCTTTGCGTCTGCCGGCGGACGGGTGTCGCAGACGAGACAGTCAGCTGTGCGGACGCCGGGCAGTTCGCGCATTTCTGAACCCGGGCCGCTGTTTTGCTACGCGATAAATGACGCCCAATACCGCAATTGGCTGAGTGATTAGCGAAGCCCATCACTCCACTGACCGTAAAAGTTTCATTCTGTTTGTGGGTTTGTTTGTGTGTTTGTTTGTTTGTCTGTCCGCACGATAACTCGAGAATGGATTGAGATAGCGATCTGGGAATTTCAGGGTCATTTTGTATCATTGGCTGAGCGATAAGCGAAGCCTATTACTCCGTCTGGTCGGAAAAAAACTTTTTCTGTCTGTCTGTGTGTGTGTCTGTCCGCACGATAACTCAAGAACGAATTGAGCGAGCGACCTGGGATTTTCAGGGTCGTTTTGTGTCATAAAAAGACAGATCGAATTCGAAGATGAGCATTCTAGCTCCAAAATTGGATTTAAAAAAAATCAAAAACAAAAGGTCCCAAAAATGACGTATTTTAAAAATATTTTTTTATGGATTCCGAAGGGGTAACTCATTAAAGTAGAGACCTTTGGCGAAAATTTTGTCCGTTTTGCTCTAGCTCAAACCGTTAAGGCGCTAGAGGGTATTTTTGACGAAATTAAGCGAATTAAAAATGTACAACCCTCTATGCTTAGTCGAGGTGACGGGCCGTTGACGGGCCGTAGGCTCGTACCTTTGTGTACATTTTCCCACTACCCGATTCGGGTGTCAGCGTCGCAGGCCAAGGTAGATGTATGCCAGGCGCGTCGCAGCGTAACAGTGTTTCGTGAGATATCGCGAAGCCTGTTACGCGAGACGTGGTCTGGCGTGCATCTACCTTGTAAAAAGACAGATCGAGTTCGAAGATTAGCATTCTATCTCAAAAATTGGCTTTTTAAAAAATCAAAAACTACAGGTCTCAAAATGAATTTTTAACAAATATTTTTTTGTGGGTTCCTAAGGGGTAATTCGTCTTAAAAGAGTGTTACGGGCGTAAATTTCGTCCGTTTGGCTCTATCTCGTACCGTTAAGGTGCTAGGGGGCATTTCTTGACAAAAATTAGGTGAAAATGATCAAATGGTCGATTAAATCGTTAAAAAGACTTGATTTTGAAAAATTGTATATGCACTCCTATTACCCCGTCTCGGGTGTCAGCGCCGCAGGCCTAGCCATATGTGCGCCAGGCGCGTCGCAGCGTAACAGTGTTTCGTGAGATATCGCGAAGCCTGTTACGCGAGACGTGGTCTGGCGTACGTATAGCTAGTTTATGTATGGATG
>NW_026267315.1:261433-265064 GCF_000697945.3 Frankliniella occidentalis | reverse complement strand
ACCAGCAATGGGGAGTCCAGACCTACGCAGGCAACAGTCTGAATAACAGAAGGTGGAGACGTGCGCGATGAAGTTTACATACCAGTCCTGGGTGCCACACAGGTACCAGGACCCACCTAAATCTTCTGCACCAGCAGGGACTTCACCATCCGGGATATGCCTTGGGAAGTGCTTCGTGTTGGCCCAGCCTCGAGTTCCCGGGCTGCACGCTAAAAAAATGCAAAAAAAACCGTTGAGAAATTATACTTTTAGTTTTTACCCAGCCGCTTGCAAACCACTTGCATAAATAGGAAAAATTTTTCAAGCTATTAGATTTTTTTAAACCAATAACTTTTCAAATAATAGCTTCACAGAGTAGGTCTATATATCTTATGGTTTGGTTTGACATATATTTGTCAGAAATGATGCAACCTGATTGATAAATCAAGGATTAACAGAAAAAAAATTACCAAACCACTTGCATGGAATAGGAAAAAAATTTGCAAACTATTACTTTTTCAAATAATAGCTTCACAGGGTAGGTCTATATATCTTATGGTTTGGCTTGACATATATTTGTCAGAAATGATGCAACCTGATTGATACGTCATGGATTTACCAGACCAGACTTGAGGCTTGAGACTATACGCAACATGCCAGATATAGCTAAATGTTTAAGACATTTCTGAACAAATCTGAACACTCCGGGGTCTGCCCGTAAATAATTTCTCTCAGGAAAGAAAGGATTAAATTGAAACGGAATACAAGTTTAAATTCATTTAATTTAGGGCTGAAAAACGCCTTCACCATTTAGTACAAAGTTGGCACTGGAAAGCTGGTTGGTCCACAACGTTCCACCTGACTTATCCTGGCTTATGCCACAGTGCTGGTCCTTGTTGCTGGGCCCAGCTCGTGGCTCGACTGACAGGCCTTCAGACCGCGAGGTAGGCGACAGGGACCGAGTGGTGATGTCGTCGGGCGGCGACCGACTCGTATCGGCGGAGGTGGAGCTCTCGGTGCAGCTAGCAGTTGCCAGTTGTGGTCCTCTTGGCGATCGTCCCGGTCTGGGGACTGGAGGGACTGGACGATGGGGATGTGGGCCGCTTCCGCGGACGTCCGCCGAGGTTTTTCCCGGGGGTTGGCGTCGGCCTCGACGCCTTGTATTGGGCTAGATGGAGATCCACGTCCAAGTTGTTCTCCACTGCATACTTCTTTGCCTTCTTGATGCCCCTAAGGCGTCTTGGACTGGCAGTGGGCAGAGAGTTTGACGTCTAGCACGCCGCACCTCAACCCGGCGTCCAACTCAGAGATACCGAGATCCTTCCTATCTCTTCCAGTCCTCCTTGAGGTGCGCCACGGCCTCCGGGTTCAGGTTGCAGCCGCTCGGGCGCTGCAGAGCCCCTGCCGCCGCAATGGCGTCCCGTGCCCCGGTGACAGGGCGGTCTACCCGCTCAATGGTGTGGCCTGGCGCACTGGCAAGCGGCACCTTACCTTGCGCTGGTCCGGTGCCACCGAGGTGTTCTTGCAGAGCGCCCTCACCTTCTCACAGACGTTGCGGGTGACGTGATTGGCGCACTGCACCTTCTGGACGTGTCCGCCGTACCAAACCTCCTCTTGAATACCAGACATGACCCCGGCATCCCCGTCGCCGATGTAGTACTTGTAGACCACACCGTGTCGGTCCATGCTAGCATTGAAGCCCTCCACGACACCAACCTGCTCCATCTGCGGTGCCGGCCCGTTGTAGTTTTTGAAGCACTCATGCTCAGGCACGGGCGTGCTGTGTCTCTTGGCGTGCTCAAAATCGAGCAGTACACGTTCTTTTCAGCAAGGTGTAAAATTTTGCCAGTTTCAGCACCAATGATCACAACCTACGGAGAATTTGACGCATTATAATAGGAAATATACCAGGTACCAGGTGGCTGCATTGCAAAATGCTTGCAAAGAATAGGTTCATATTGCAAACTATTTTCTTTGCAGCTTCCGTTGGCCCATCCCCCCCCCCCCCCCCCTCCCCCTAAACCGATTACGTTATTTATGCACGCCGCCGAAAACTCTAAAAGCTAATTTAGTATTCTGACAGAAAAACCTGTTGAGATACACATACCCTGCAGTAAGTTTGCGAAGTTCCTTCACACTTTGTGTTGATTTAAACTTGAACAGATCCACAATTTTTGACAATAAAATAAATTCTCTATGTCTGAAGAGTTTTCTTCCTTTCTTATTTCCGGAATTGGAGAAGCAGTTTCGCACTGTCTTGACTAGATGGGGGACATCAGAAATAAACAGAGGAAGTGTGAAAAGTTACGTGTGCCATTTTTCTCTCTTATGTGTGCCTCTGTTATGCCACAAATTACAAGAACATCTTTTGTAAGTACTATGAGGCCGTTATTCACTGTCTTACATGCAATGAAATCCAAAAAATCTCCTAAATCTGCCATTCCATGTGAGCTTACTAAAGCACCTTCACAAAGGAAATTGCACTGCGCACTTAGTCTTTTGGAAACAAAACCCACGATGTAGGAAACAGTTGCAGTAGTAAATTTAGATAATGAGGCAGGATTAGGTACTCTGTGATTTAGGTAGTAATCACCGATGTTGACAAATGAATTAACACTTCTATGTCGCCTCTCCTCCTTTTCTTGCTGCTTCTGTAGGCCAGCCTCCCTAATCCTTTTGTTGATTTCCCGAGCGTTTAGAATTCGGACGCACTCAAGCTCCATAGGCCTCTCATTTGCACTCTTCGATGCAGATATTTTCGCACCAAGTAGAAGCCGTCTATAAGACCCTTTGAAGTGCATGGCGTATTCTAGAGAGAGGGAGGAAGGGCGAGAAGAAAAACACATATTGTTGATGAGAAAAACTTCCTGTGACCTGAGGCCTATCAGCAGGGAAGTTATTTCCTTGCACACTTGGACTCGAGAACCCCCACGATTCATGCAGGCCCTGCAAATTAAAGAACCATAGAAATACATTAGCCGTCACGAAACAAATCTTTATTTCTTAATGTGTAAAGAAAACTTACCTGTTTGCTTTGAGTCATGTAGGCTCCGAACTTCCTTCCAATTTGTAAGCGTTCCATGAGCTTGAACTGTGGTTCGGGAAACATGATGACTAGGTCTTGCGCTTGCATAAGGATAAAATCTGCTTAGGTAACATTGTTACCTGTAAAAAAGTAAATATTTATTCAATTCCTAAAACAGATAGTGCATTACGAACACGCAGAGAGGAAATAATGAGGCATTCTAATTTGGTGCAAGTTTGGGAGAGCTCTATCACAGATAACCTAACCTTCAATGCACAAGCACTCATGATAAATGAAAATGTATTTTCTTCGATTGTAATTTCATTTGATTTTGAAGTCCACCCTTTCCTTTGCACTGAAAATACATCTCGCGCACTAAAACGTAACTAGCATGAGTCTAATGTAGTTGATCTCTAAGTGTGTGACTAAAGTTAGGATGACTAGGGCCTAACCACGTGGCCAAGTTGACTAGAAAGAGATAGATCAGAGATCCGAGCTACGACTAGAATTAGAGTGAACTGTGTGCATTATGAGCGTGATTTGAAATAATTGCTTGCTTTGCCAGGAGTGCGTTATTCAGGAAATGTGGATAAGGTAAAACACAAGGTTACACTTTGAGCACTGAAT
>NW_026267315.1:258220-260017 GCF_000697945.3 Frankliniella occidentalis | reverse complement strand
ATTAAATCGTTAAAAAGACTTGATTTTGAAAAATTGTATATGCACTCCTATTACCCCGTCTCGGGTGTCAGCGCCGTAGGCCTAGCCATATGTGCGCCAGGCGCGTCGCAGCGTAACAGTGTTTCGTGAGATATCGCGAAGCCTGTTACGCGAGACGTGGTCTGGCGTACATAAGGCTAGTAACTTTAAGTTCACAAGTCGGCGTACCATTTGGTCCGCCTAATTGGCTAAGCGATTAGCGAAGCCCATTACTCCACTGACCTGAAAAGTTTCATTCTGTTTGTTTGTCTGTCTGTTTGTCTGTCTGTCTGTCCGACCGATAACTCGAGAATGAATTGATAGAGCGATCTGGGAATTTCAGGGTCGTTTTGTATCATAAAACGACGGATCGAGTTCGAAGATGAGCATTCTAGCTCAAAAATTGACTTGTCAAAAAATCAAAAACCAAAGGCTGCAAAATATTTATTTTGTTCAAATATTTTTTTATGGGCTCCTTTGAGGTACATCGTGACGTGACAGTAGAAGTCTGTGTGTAAAAATTTCGTCCGTTTTGCTCTATCTTGTACCGTTTTGGTGCTATGGGTCATTTCTTGGCGAAGACAATGTGAAAAAGACAAAATGGTCTATTAAATCGTAAAAAAGGCTTCATGTCACAGAATTGTAAAGGGAGTAATACTTCAACCACACATTAAGGGTCTAACCACACCCTCTTTTGGGCTTAAGGGTCCCTAGATTATCTAGTGACACTAAAACGTTGATTTTTACATAACAATCTGTCAAATTTCGAACTTTTAATGAAAACCTTTACCGAACAGCAGAAGTTTCATATCCCTAATTTTAGAGTAATGAGACCTCTACAAATTGTTTCAGTATGTCAAATTTTGGGCCCGGATGGCCCTGTTTTCCTATACCCTCCCATTTGCTCGTCTCGGGTGTCAGCGCCGCAGGCCTAGCTACATGTGCGCCAGGCGCGTCGCAGCGTAACAGTGTTTCATGAGATATCGCGCAGCCTGTTACGCGAGGCGTGGTCTGGCGTACATATAGCTAGTTAGCATGAAGACTTTGCGCACCGCAATGTGCCTTAGATGACTTTTCCTTTAAAATTGTCCGGAATTCGGCAAAGTCCGCATGGACTCGGACATTAGGAACTTACTGGAGTTCACATTTTGACCATTTAAACTGCTCTAGTCACCAACTGTTGCAGTATTCTTAGGTTTTTATTGTTGCACCAGGTAATGTTAGTGCTTTCGAGTATCTAGATGGTATGAAACCCCTTTAAAACCATATCACATAGTTGTGAAGGGCCGCGGAATCTAAACGGCCCGTACTCTGAGAATCACCCTAAAACCGTCTGTGTTCAATTCACATGATAAATCAAATTCTTGAAGTCCATCTTCCTTATCTTATAAGGCTTTGTGCCCGTGACCATCGAACACATCTTCAAGAGCATTTGGATTTAATTTTCTTCTGGTATTTTTAAACTGAAGGTGTTGTCGAATTCCAGGAATAGAAAGTAGATTTTTAAGCTGCTTTCTCAGACTTATGAAATATTTCACATCGTGGCGAGGAATGTTATATTCACATTGGTCACTGTTGCATTCTACTACTGGAGGTAGCTAAATTATTCACAACACCCAAAACCGAGTAACAATCTTCACAATTCGCATATTTAACAATACCAGCTGAGTTTTTCTGCAGTACAGCCCATAACTGTTTTTTAGCCCGCCCTTCTGCTTTGAAAAAGCTATCCAGCGGGCTTATGCAAACGACCTCGTGTCTGTCTGTCTGTCTGTCTGT
>NW_026267315.1:253458-257085 GCF_000697945.3 Frankliniella occidentalis | reverse complement strand
GGATAAAAATTTTCCGATGAAAACTACGGATTTTAGATGAATAACTCTCCCCAAATTTGTCAAAATCCGCCTCGAAGTGCTACTGCCCCCTTAAATAGTTTTTTTTTTTTTTTTGCGTTTCCTTCTAAACTATACTTTTATATGCTTTTTGCGTGCACATTAGTGCAAACATTAACATTGATATATTTATGCGGTATGGTAGAAAAGACCAAAATAAGTTAGACAATTTCAAATGTCGGATCAAAATTTGGAGTCGCTACGTACTCTATTTCAAACGAACTCGAAATAGAGTACGTAGCGACTCCAAAATTTGCGGTAGAATGCGCAAAATATCAAAACCAATTGCAAAATACAACCGTTTTCACGCCTGTTCCTTGCAATTATGCTCTAATTATGCGAAAATCTACAAATATCTACCAATACCAAGAAAACACTGCCCGTAGTACAACTTGCACACGATATGGCGAGGATTTAGCCAGTACTTATATGTTTGATGGGATAACGCTATACTCCCTGTGCCTAGCCTGTAGATACCCCATGCTCCCGTGCTCCCACACACGCCGTACCGCACCCTGTCGGCGTACCGCACCCTGTCGGCTACATGGTGAACCACGACCGCACAGCCCCAACCCTAGCTTACAGCGCCCTCCTGCACCACGATAGCCGACAGCAATAACCTCGAAATGTTTGTAGTTACAGGGTACATGGATCCCTCTTTTTGGCCCAAGTAAACCTTATATAAGGTTAATTAACCTATGAAATGTTTTGTCAACATTTATTGATGTTGATCCATTTATCCTGGTTTGAGGAAGAGTAAATTTAAATTTCACATCATTCAGAGCTATTCTTTTACCAGTCAACATCCCATTTGTAGAATTGAACGAGCCCAGAATAAACAATATTGACTTCAACTTAGATTGAAAGTTGTGCATGTCCCATGCATGCCCCCAAATTAGAGTAAATTTATAGTAAGGGATCATATTACAGTTATACCCCTAGTTAAAGTACCAGTATTAGTTAAATTGTGAAGTTCTAGCTAAGTATGCTGTTGGTACTTCGCTTTCAAACCTTTTAACTGTGCATCAGGCAACATACGATCTGATTCCAAGTGTCTGCACGGATCAGCCTAATTTTGTAATATGTAATAATTTGTTGTTATGTTGCAGGTGATTGTCAAGGTGGAATGTATCCTGCCAACAACCAGAGTTAAAATTGAAAACTGACAAGATGTTTGAGGTATTAGTGTGAGTATTGATTATGTAGTTGAGATGTAAAGGTTAAAGATTCTAAAAGAAAATTAAGAGGAATAAGAATACAATTGTATTTCATGTTAGAAAATTAAATTACAAGAAAAGAAACCATCTCTTCAGTTTTCCTTTCCTTCACCATCAGACTCTGTCTGACTCTGTACTGTCTGTAACATCCTGAAAGATAAAGTAAGATTAGTAGGTTGGATTGACAAGGAAGCAATTCAAGTAAATAAAATCCTACTTCCATTTCTTGAGCCGCTATTAGGCGCTTTCCAGTACAACTGTTGACTGCTGAACTGAATGAAGACTGGGTGAAGAAAGGGTATTTCTCAAGGACAAAATCCAGAAAGAAAAGTATTAGTCAGATTAACTTCATTGGAAAGAGTTTATTTAAATATTTAAATAAGAAACACTTACTCTGGTTGTCTGCCATCTTCTGGTACTTTTTTAACATCGGCTTCACAACCACTGTACCATCTGGTTTTGTCCGTTTCTGACCCGCAGAAGTGGAACGCTGCAATTTCCCTGTACTAAACGCTTGGCGCGAAAGAACATTAATTGTCCTCCCTGGGCTGGGAGCATGCTTGGGCAAGTTGTAAGCTGTTCTTGTTACGTGCAGCTCCTTTCCCAGAAGAACCTATGACAGTACATGATACAGTTAATGCACGGTAAAAAGAACGTCTGATTTTTTGAGGAGATTTTCTTAGATTTGAGGAAAATGTGAAAACTTTGAGGAACTCCCTTGAAACGCCGAGATAACTTTGAGGAACACCCTGCTATTATGAGGACCCGTCCTCAAAGTCGCCCACTCGCGAAAACTTTCAGGGAAGTGCCTTAAAATATCAGGCGATCTCCTGGATTTGACGTGCAAACGTCTCAGGCCCGCGAAGACTGGCTCTCGTTTCCACGTTTCACTTTGATTTGCTTCAAGCCCTACTCTTCCTTTCAAATTCGACATTTGTTGTCGAATTGATTTGAACTAGTCTGTTCTTCGCAGTCTGACTGAGGGAATGACGCTGTGCAAATAAACAGTTGGTTGGTTCGGTATCTGCACTGCGCCCATCGAAACAAAAAGTCACTATTCGCCCCACAAAGTTTGTGATAGATTGTTTACTTGTGATGTAATGTCATTTTTGTTTCTCCCTTGCTTAGTTTTTTAGCGTTGAGGTACTCAAAGCACTCGTGCCGCTGAATAATTGTGAACTGTGTAATTTGGTCGTCACTACAAATGGATATGGCGTGTGTTTGTAGAAATGCCTAAATCCATGCATGGATGTTGAAGTACATGTCGTACATGTCGGCGATTCGCAACATCAGATTATCCATTCTGAAAGCTGCTCGTCGCCTTCGTGGCAAGTACCAGTTTTATTTCAGTGTGGTGGTTTGCTTATTTTTAGTTGTGTCGCTTGTCACCCTAATCGTGAAAAACATTCGTAAATTTGCCTATGACATAACTGAACTTGTGGCAACCATAACCTATCCCTTTGAGGTTGCCAAGGTTTTAGGTGCTGTTTACCTCCTTGCTTGAATCCTTCTTTGTTTCACTGTCACAGTTTACAACCACTTCTGTCGGTTCCCAGAGATGGGGTAGAATATAAATGATACAAATGCTACCGTAGATAGTATACATTGTCAAGTGTTGTAGTACTCCGTGCTGTACTCGAACCCTTTCAGTGATGTGACTTTGTAACTGAGTTGTAGTGCAGAGTGCTTTAAATTGGCTATGAGAAAGCAAAAGAATAGTGTCGAGTTTCCAGTTAACTGTTGCTCCATATTTTTATTTTTTTCAGAAGCCGCTGTCGCTTGTCAGCACTTGCATGTCTGCTAGCTAAAATATCGGAACTGGTCCCCCCATCAAAAGAGACTTTCATTTCCTATGCTGGTGTTCTCCATTTTACCATCATGACAAGTGAGTACTATAACATAACTTCATTTGCCTTTACGAAACTATGGCATATCTTAATGTTTTGCTAATGCTTCTTGTTCTCTTTATCCATTTGTACAGACATACTGTGGCAGCGAGGACCAGCCAAAAAGAAACCAACCTCTCAACGCGAAGACACAAGAGAAGCATTAGACAAAGAATTATTGTTGAACTTTGCATGTTGTTGTTGACTCATTTGTCTATTTCTACAACTGTTTATGTTTTAAAATAAAGTTCACCAAACAATTGCATAACATCAAACTTCAACTAGTATTTTCCTGGTGGGTATTTTCCAAACATGGAACCTGACTTCAAATAAAAGTTGATATCTATTCCAATTTGCACTCTTCAGTCACTAGTCAGATCAAATGTGCAATTTAAACATGATACATTTGAAAGGGAGGTTTTGAAAATAGCAGAGCAGTAGATGGGTTTAAAAAAAAAAATCTAGTG
>NW_026267315.1:244288-247983 GCF_000697945.3 Frankliniella occidentalis | reverse complement strand
GGGGGAGAGGGTAGTGATAGTTGGGCTGCCTAGCTCCATGCTGCAAGGGGGGGAGTCGAGTAAGGGGTTGCCTAAGCGCTCGGCGCCCACAAGTTTTCGACCTTCCAGACAAGTTTCACTCTTTTCTGTCGACATTTACATCCGACTGTTGATCAAAAATATAACTTCAGTAGAGAAATAATATTTAACTCAAGTTCCTAATGTTTTTTGAACCAGTGATATAACTAGAGGTGGGAACCCAGTTCGAGTGCCATTTCAAATACATTTAGATCGACTTAAACTTGAGTTGCAACTAAACTTGTGTTTCCGAGTTCATCACTGCACTGAGCTGTGATCTGAAACTACGGTCGTCAACAGCACGGACACGTAAAGTTTTAATCTACCATGTTTTTCGACATACAACTCGAGCATTACTGCACTCGAAAGTGAACCTTTAACTTAAGTAGAAAGCTGTACTAATACTTCCCTTGCATCTCAGTTTAAACTACAGTTTGTAGACTGAAGTTTACTGACTATAGTTTACTGTACTTTTACTGAAGATCCTTCCACCCGGGAAACAGCTCAAGAATAATCCTAAGCCGGAGAGGCGATGCCCGTACTGCCACTATTCAACAAACGTCACACAATTACTCTAAAACTTCACATTGAAGAGAAGTATGAGAATTGGCTTATTGAAGAAGAGGAAGTAAGAGCATCAAGAGTGGTGACATGGAGAGTTGTATTTTTGCCTGCAAAGAAGTCCTTGTGCAGCCACCCTTAGCCCATCCCATTTCATGGGTCGAAATCGTGAATTGCGGAGGTACGGGACCTAAATGGTAGATTTTACCTATGAGAGACCCTGTGCAAAGTCCGGGGCCTGTGCGACAACGATTACCCGGATCGCATTGCGATTTTCGTTTTGGCCCAACCTTGGCGACAAACAGGTAGACCACCTTGTAGGCGCTGCACTGCGCGCACGGTGGGACCGAGGCGAACGACTCGGGTTGAAAGTGTTACCCTATGGGCCCTACTTTATATCAGATGTGAAGGATCCGAGCTCCGGACACACGGGCCGTGTCCAGTGGCCTAAACGTGCGCCCGACGTCACTCACCAGTTGCAGAAAATAATGCCGACGTAGCCAACTTTTTATTGCATGAAAACCGAGGGCATACTGAGACCTTTCAGAATCGGCAATGTCTGCGGGGTAGCGGTTACGCGTTGACAAGAAAAAGTTTGAAAAACAGGTATTTGCGCCTGTGGTGACGTCACTTAGCCTACCCGAACTACACGCCTGTAGTGCACAGTAGCCTAGTACACAGGCGTTTTGGACTTTTTTTGCCATTTCCATTTACCACCTCACCGCTACGCCGCAGACATTACTGATTCTGAAAGGTCTCAGTGTGCCCTCGGTTTTCATGCAATAAAAAGTTGGCTACGTCGGCATTATTTTCTGTAAATGGCGAGTGACGTCGGGCGCACGTTTAGGCCCCTGGACACGCCCCGTGTTTCCGGAGCTCGGATCCTTCACATCTGATACAAAGTAGGGCCCATAGGGTAACACTTGCAACCCAAGTCGTTCGCCTCGGTCCCACCGTGCGCGCAGTGCAGCGCCTACAAGATGGTTTACCTGTTTGGCGCCAAGGTTGGGCCAAAACGAAAATCGCAATGCGATCCGGGTAAACGTTGTCGCACAGGCCCCGGACTTTGCACACGGTCTCTTATAGGTCAAAACTACCATTTAGGCACCGTACCTCGAAAACTTTTTTGGGGTGGGACGGGCTAGCCACCCTGGTCCTGCTCGGCGATGAAACAGCTTCAATAGAGAACTACCACGGAGTCTGGTAAAATTTGTGGGCAAAAGCGTAAGTTTCATTATTTTACGTTGACTTCGTTTTTCTCTGTAACTTAAAATGACGAATTTAACCCTTTAGGGTGCCATGGCGTCACCTGACGACATGATGTTTGCGCCCCTCTAGCGCGAAAACCACAAAACTCTGACAGTTAACTCTTGTGCGTACGTGAAGGGGGAGGTCTTGTGATCGATTTGACACCCTCGTACGATAGTATCGCCCCATCGAAGTCGAGCTACGACTTCTCAAAGATGGCGAGACGCAAGCCATCGCCATAGACGTGAACAGTGCCCCTCGCGGATGCGTCACCTAGGTCTGTTCGAACGTTTTCAACTCATTCAAAGGTGTGTACTTATGGTTCGAGAACCGTAGAATACGACAGCCTGGCCGGATTTTTGATTTGCCTCCGTCTTCATGAATCTATGGTGCTTGCAAAATAGATGTCGTCAAGTGACGCCATCGCACCTTGCCGTCACCGTTTCCGTTACTCTGGCTGCTTTATGATACAGATCCAAAAATATTTGACCAGCGTCATGTCTACACTTTTTTAGTTTCAGTTCACATTTTAGCATTGGCATTATCATTTTAAAAATTTTGAGCGTTCTAATCACTTTTTTGTTTGCCTACGCGGTACAGGCGTTATCATTACAACTGCAGCAGCTACGTAAAAACCCTATAACTTCGACAATTATGTATGGAAACCTGGTCCCCAGGCAGTTTTGGATAGGTAAACGCTTGTCTATCACGATTTTGTCCAGAAAACAGGAATTGTTCATGAAATATTCGCAGAATCACCACATAAAAGTAGTTCATATGATACTGGAGTATGAAAAAAACTCATAATTTTTTTTTAGAAATTAGAGGGGAACATTATATTTGAGTAAATATTGATGGATGTAGGTCACACTGACGTGTGCTATCAAAAAAGTTGTCTTGGACCCCCGGGTTAAAAAGGAGTCTCGAGCCCACCCCCATGACCGTAAGGTGCAATGGCGTCATGTGACGTCAACTCGAAAAAATAACTAAGAACAACCGGGAAAACGTTTTTTTGGGTCTTTTGTGTTGTTTGGGACCTAAAGAGACAGAATATGAAGAAAAATTTTTTTTTCCACTGCTGGCCTAGTTTGGCACCTTAAAGGGTTAAACAATTCAATAAATGTGAAATTAACTGATGGTAAATTATTTCTTTTCAGTGAAAACTCTAACTACCCAAAATTCTCGAGGAAGGAAAGGTCTCATAAGAAGAGGATCCAGGACAAGTGGAGCAAGAAATAAAGTAAGCGATGTTGTGTATTGGTAACACTGCCAATATTTGTTGTGGCCAACCTGGTATACACTGTTATATATACATGTTCTAAGCTAAATAAACCAGTTCTATTCAGTTACACTAGCTGCTGTCAGTTACTCGGGCCAGCGCTGCTTTCCTTCTCCTACAGACCACAGAATCTACGGTCCAACAGCTTCTTTTAGATAACGAAAAGGTCTCACACTGTTAGATAGTTGCCATGTTTTTTCCAACCTCCTGCTTTGTCGATATACTTAGTCGGGTTGGCTTGGATAAATCCAAGGACGATGGCGGTAAGTAAAATCCAAGGTATGGACCTTGGATAATCGCCCAACCGATGCTTGGATTTTTTTCCAAGGGCCTGCTCGGCGAATACCTGGGAACACCTAGACAACAATGCAATGCACTGCATGGCAATATTCCGAATACAGCTCAGGTTTTTTCCGGGTGTATGCATGGTTAGTATCCGAGTTTCCGCTTCAGAAACAACCTTGGAGATGCGCGGTCGGAATTCAGTCTTCTTCGTGGGTTGTACCAGCGGTTATGAGTGGTGATTATTCAGCCTACAGCTTTTTTTTTG
>NW_026267315.1:227383-236708 GCF_000697945.3 Frankliniella occidentalis | reverse complement strand
AAAAAAAAAATCTAGTGCAAAGGAATCTCACAGGATTGCCAAAAAAGTAATGAGGTAATTTGTTTAAATTAGAAGAAGAATGTAATCTTTTTTGTGAAGCCAGTAGAATGGACTTAATACATTAGAATGTTCACTCTATATGACAAAAATTAATCTTGATTTAACTTGGTTCTAAGACAGATAGATAAATTAGAAAATACAGTTGCAAAAGTCATAAAGAAAATAAAACGGATTATAAGTTTCCTTTAACATTCTACTAGTAAATAAATCATTAGAACGGTCACTACAAACGACAAAACATAATCATGATTTAACCTGTTTCTGAGACAAATTGATAAACTAGAAAATACATCTGCAAAAGTCACAAAGAAAACAAAACTGATTGGAAGGTTATTCTTCAAAATAAGAGGAAATAAGAATGACAGCTGAAAAAGTAATCTTTGACAGGACATGAATAGAAAAAGCTTTCATAAATTTGAGGGTGTCAATTTCAAAGCAAAGCTCAGGAAAGCTAGCTGCAAAATAATATTTTACATTCATATTAATCTAAAATAAAATGTGATACATAGTACGGAACAATACTGATATTGGCTGAGCAACTATCAAGAAAAATAAATCAAAAGAATTTAAAGAAAGAGAGATTGGCAAGAGGCATACAATAGAGAAGTCACTTCAGTTCCTCAGAAATTTGACGCAATGCCCCCCTAAGTCTTGTCACGGAATTGATCGGAGTGCCAAGTCCACAAAGGCTTTCCAAAAAGTTAAAAAAGTTTTTGAGGTATACATGGTATTCCAAGTCAAATACATAATGGCTAAAAACAAGAATTGTAAGGGCTTTGAGAAATTTTCCTCCCATGGTGGTTGCAGAACTGCCAAGAGGCACAGATTTTTTATCTATTTTAAGATATAACTGGCCATTGATTTTGTCATTTGTTAGCCAAAGGAGGTAAGGATTTAAAGGGGTAGGAGGGCGATCAGGTGATGATTCCAATGACAAATAGGTGTCTACACAAGTATTCACCTGAAGACAGAAAAAAAGTATCAATAAAGCTACTCAACACAAAAATTAAACCAATTTAGTACTGTATCTTACGGGTGCAATTTGGAGAAGAGAACTACTAGGAATCCCTTCAATAACATTTTTGAAATATCGGATGTGGTTCAACTCATCATCTTTGGCGGTTGACTTAGTCAAAGTGATGGGCAATGACTTATGAAGAAATAGTACAGCTTGGAGAGTCACTGAAAAAATAAGAAATATTAGATGTTTTACATCAATCAGACAAAGAGTTCTTAAGTTGTACACTAACCATCTTGAAATTTGTCTCCAATTTCTTTAAAAAGATCTGGCTTAGTTCTCTGAGCATATAAAACTATTGATGGGACCAAATGCTCAAGTTTTAATATACCCCGCTCATCACAAAGAGGTTCCATTCTACAAAATTCCTCTATTATCTGCAAGCATTGAGGGCAAAGTTAAATAAATCATGAATATAATAAAAATAACACTTTCAAAAGTCATAAAAAAACAACACTTACCATATCCCCGTCATAACTTATCATATGTTTGTACTCCTCACATACATCTGTAAAAGTGGGTCTACTTTCTTTTATCCACTTTCGTCTGCTCTGAAAAGTAGACGCAAGTGCACTGCTAATGACACATCTGTTTGTAGTTGATGGCAGTAGCCTGCTTATCATACGCTTCTGTAACACAGAATTTGAAAAGAGTCTTACTAAAACGCACAGATATAAATAGTAGTTTGGTCTGATGTCACTGCCTGAACCTGTGTTGCAACTTCATCGTCATTTTCAACTTCAGATGATGTGCCAAGAGAAACAGAACTGCTAGTACTGTTGGTACTACTTCTTGGCCCTCTCTTAGCAGATTGACTGGCTTTAGGAGCAGGAGATGGCGATTCTGACGGTGAGCTAGTCCTGGACCCTCGCTTTTTGTTCTTCTTCTTTTCAGGGGGGAGAGACGCCTGAATTGTGGCAAATTTTGTGTTGACTATATGTAGCCACGATCCCTGTATGACAGAAAATTGATGAAATTTAAAGGAATACAAGGTTTGACTTTCTATGAACACCTTTCCTTTTTAGTAATCAAAACAATTCTTTACCCATTCACATTCACCCTCATCTTTTAGCTCTGGTAAATCAGTAACAATTCCCTTCGCTATTGCTATCTTCAAATTTGAAGAAGGATAACTAAAGAAGGAAACGGCATGAGATTATTATGTTTACATTGAAAAGCTTTGTAAGAAAACTTTTTCCGTAGTGGAGATTTGATGCAACTCACTTTACTGGAGATCCATTCTCTGCGCATACATGCTCATGAATAATCTTCATAAGTTGAACTTGATTTGAGAGATCTAGAGAGTTGTTCTCTTTAACAAATGTCACAATTTTTTTCCCTACAATTGATTTGTTAAGAATATCTAGGATTTTCATTGGTGCTATCTCCTACAGAAAAGAGGTTTTGTTGGTTCATAATCTTTTTATAGAAATAATACAGAATCTAAAATGAAAGTCACATACCTCAAGATCTTCCTTTGACTTTTTTCTTTTCAGCCCACCTTCTGGTCTCTTTAAAATAGATGATGCAGAGCTTTCCTGAGATTTGGCAAAATTCATTATAGAGGGACTCACAAGTGGAGCAGATGCAGGTGATTCACATGTGAAAGCCCTGAGTACTCCCTCCTCATCAACATACCCTTCACTGACACTGCTGACACATACCTGTAGAAAAATAATGCAGAGATAAATTAAAGAATACTTTTTTCAAAAAAGCAAACCTACTTAAAGTCTCTAATTCTTGGAAGAAAATCTTTTCATAATCTAAGCTTACCATGGTATTCAGAGGGATTTCTGTCTCAACTATTTCTTGTTGATTACTTTCACAAATTTCAATGGAACTAATCACTTTTAGAATTTCCTTTCTCTGGCCATAATTAAGGTCTTCCCGAAAATTTAGGATCAACGAGTTTTCAGTAAACTTAAAAAATGACTCTCCATCCACCTCTTGAGCTGAAACAATATAAATAGTTTGAGCGATTAGACAAATAAACAATAACAGCTGATAACACACACATGAAACTAAAATGAAAACGTCTCTAATAATTATAGCACACAACCAAACACCTTATTACTCCATAAAACCAGTCATGCATGCCAGCATGCCAAATGTTCCTCAAATTCTCACCCTTTAAAAAACCCTATACTTCAGACAAAGGTATGTCGCATCAGTAAAGTTATCAGTCCACGGGCTTATTGGAGGATGTATGGGTAAGTCACCCACATCAATGAGATGAGCTTGTGGATCACCATGCAATGCCACCTGAAAAGCATTGAGGCGCTCAACCAAACCTAAATTGGTCCAGGGCTGAATTCCCAACCAAACATGATCAGTTCTTCGTGGGCAAATGATGCAAGAGATTTTTCCAAAACTTGGTAGGATATTATTCTCAGCCTTTGTCACAACAAATTCTCCAATACGGTAATCATACCCATGCAGATGAACAGCAGTGCACACAGACACATTATTGAAGCCCAAGGCATTAAGCTGTGCTGCAACAGGAGTAGTGTGAACAGGCACATCAACCCTCTTGACAAATTTTATTTCCACTTTAACATCTGGGCTTTCAGTTCCCCACACTTTTGATATACTGATTTGAGCCTGTTCCATGGCAGTTTTAGGGGGGTTTTTGAAATTGTTACAAGACCTGACATGCCGTTTGCCTGGGCAGTTCATCTGCTCCTCCTTAAAGCACCAAAATTGCCGCTGTGGCCCCATTGAAGCTGTATTTTCTGCTAAATGCATTAGATGGTGAAACTTATTGATTGGATTAACGGTTGGAAATAAAATATACCAAGTCCGTCTGAAAGTTTCTAGCAATCTTGACAAATAAGGAAGCTGATCTCTTGGTAAAGATGGCGCAGAAGCAAGTTCAAAAATTTTCAATAAAAGAAGAAGGTACTGTAAGTGATCATGAAACTCTTCTACACCAATCTGATAGCCAGTATTGTCAAGCAAAAAAGGCAAAGTGCGAAACAACACAAGAACCTGCGCAGCATTCATCAATTGCTTATGCACTCGGTCAGCTTCTTGAAGGGAGTCTACAGAAAAATTTGCTGTAGGTCTATCCTGTATATTTTCACAACCATAGTTGAAGGCTAGGATTCGGCCATTGAAGTCATCAACGGTAAACAACCCCTCAGTACAGATAAATTGCTTAAGACAAAGCCTAATTAACATCAAAATACAGCCTTCTGGGCCGTCATGCATTAAATCAAAATTATTATTGTGCTCTGCACGGAAATACTCCAAATCATGCAGGCAAGTTTGCACTCTTAGTCCACACTGTCTGGTGTAGGCAGGATTTTGATTTATCAGCCTGATCTGCGCCCGTGAGAGCTCAGGTGTCCTTCTCTCTCCAAAGGCAACTAGCCCTGCATGGAGTTCTGGTCTAGAAATCATACACTGGCGGCAGAAATGACGAGCACTACAGGATAAAAAACCAAGAATCTTGTGAGCTGCTTCACTATCTGCTTTCACAGCCACAAGTGTGCCTCGGATGGTAACATACTCCCCATTGATAAATTTCACAACACCTTCCTCACTTTCAAGTTGTCGCAGTTCATCCACAAGGAGATGCAAAACATTGCGAAAATCGCCATGACAGTCCTGATTATTTGCCATTATCACAGGAAATATAGAGTTCAGAGAATACTTAAGGGAAGGCGGGAGATTTAGAATACTGATAAAAAAGTTAAAGACCGAGTGGAATCCACTCTTGGGACCTTGGGATCGTGCAGGGTCAGCAGCGTCTCCATACAAAACAATCTGAAATGCATCAGGGTGCCTTTGAAAAAATGGATGTTCTTTAAATTGTTCTCCATCAATGTACCCATTGAGCTTCCCATCCTCAGAGGGACGAAGGTTTTTGATATAATTCATTACATTTCTTTTCCGGGAAACCAGAACTAGAATATCAATAAGCGATACATATTCATATGTATTGGGAACATGAACCTGGTGGTAAGCCCCATCTTCTCCAAGCCTTTGATCTATACGATGATCTATAAAACATGTCTGGGGCTTGAGAAAATAAAAGTACTTGCTCACTCCAGATATTTGTCCAAAATTACTTTTTAGGCCCTTCAATTGTTTAGTTGACTCAAATTTTGAAAGGAGTGCCTCAGCTGCGGGAGTATTTCTCCCTCCTATACTAGTTAGGAAATCTGCTACATCTTCTCGAAGTGACAAGTTATTGACTCGAAGCATTAATTCTGCTCCAGCTAGAGCTCTTGAAACCCCAACACGAGTCATAGCAGGGACACTTCTCATCTCTACTATCATATTTACAGCGGCATGCTTTAAGTGAAGGGTTTCTAAGGCAGCCAAAGCCGCATCATCATCGCTTTCACTACTATCACTATCAACACCACCCTGATTCTCTTCTCCATCCCCTTCTTCCTCACCACCGCTTTCTTCTCCAATATCAACATCCAACATTTGATCAGCTATGATGTCCATATTTTGGGGAGGAACGTTTGGAAGCTGAGCAGGTGCATGATAATTTAAAGTATGGAGTGTCCAGCCTCTAAATGTTCCCAGAACTTGTCCACAAACTTGACAAGTGAACCCTGCATTATGCTGCAGCACCCGAATTCCATGATTGCGAAAAATGTGTGGCCGTATCAGTTCGATTACATCCAGCCCATCAGCACAAACAGGGCAGAGGAAATGAGCATTATTATCCATCATGCATAGCCGCAAACATCCACTACAATAACATATGAAAAAAAGAAAGACATACAGAGTGCAAAAGAAAATAGATGCTAGATGTTTTTCTTAAAGCCAAGCAAGACATTAGCTTACCAGAGAACAACTTTAATTAAACTCAAGGTTCTTAAGTGAACTGTCTGCTCCCTCAGCACAAAAGCAAAAAAGCTGCACCACGCTCATGCAAACAAAAAGATTCCTTCAATATGCTGCTACTTACAAACCAAACAAATAATATGCTTACCAAGTAAAAACTCAACAGTTTGAGGACGAACATTTTGTTCCCTTAAAAATAAAGCCAGCTCATCTGGTGTCATGATCCAATAAACTTGTATACAAGTGGAGCAGTAACCATCCAAATCTGGAAAGCAAAAACGTATCACAGACAGAAAAATCAGGAACTAAGATATTAAAATACACTAGTTTTTAATCATGAATTTGTTTCGTCAAAACAAAAGCAAAAGACAAGAACTTTAAAAATTTTATCCGGACAAAATAAGAGTAGTGCTTAAAAGTTATTAATCAGATGTAGACAGAAACGATATGTTGTGTTGTCAAAAGAGGCCAAGAGGTTAAAGGTTATAGTTCCAAGATCTTATTAGAACTCTACAACTCAAATTTTGACCAAGCCTATCAAATTGTTATCAACTTTCAGCAATCAGGAGTCAGGGCAAAGGCTATAAATTAAAAGACAAAAGGACAAATAACCTCATCAAGAAACGCAAAGCGAATATAGAGTAGTTCAGAAAAAAATAAAAAAAATAAAACGTCTGGTTGCTCAATGCTTTCCTAATGAAATATTTTTTAAGCTCCCAACTTTCTTTTCACCAACACACAGGAAAATACAACGGAAATTCCAAATACTATACCACACAAATTCAGAAGAAGCCTCTTCCAACCGTAACTCACGTCTCAAGTCCGTTCGTAAGCTGAAGCTGAGTGCAAGTGCAAATGGGCATTCCATGTGATTTGAGAGCTGCCAACTTTCCCATCAGAAAGGTCCCCATTCGATATGTCCGACTCCAAAAAATTACCTACCTCCTCCCTCATTACTTTGTTGGCAATCCTGTGAGATTCCTTTGCACTAGATTTTTTTTTTTAAACCCATCTACTGCTCTGCTATTTTCAAAACCTCCCTTTCAAATGTATCATGTTTAAATTGCACATTTGATCTGACTAGTGACTGAAGAGTGCAAATTGGAATAGATATCAACTTTTATTTGAAGTCAGGTTCCATGTTTGGAAAATACCCACCAGGAAAATACTAGTTGAAGTTTGATGTTATGCAATTGTTTGGTGAACTTTATTTTAAAACATAAACAGTTGTAGAAATAGACAAATGAGTCAACAACAACATGCAAAGTTCAACAATAATTCTTTGTCTAATGCTTCTCTTGTGTCTTCGCGTTGAGAGGTTGGTTTCTTTTTGGCTGGTCCTCGCTGCCACAGTATGTCTGTACAAATGGATAAAGAGAACAAGAAGCATTAGCAAAACATTAAGATATGCCATAGTTTCATAAAGGCAAATGAAGTTATGTTATAGTACTCACTTGTCATGATGGTAAAATGGAGAACACCAGCATAGGAAATGAAAGTCTCTTTTGATGGGGGGACCAGTTCCGATATTTTAGCTAGCAGACATGCAAGTGCTGACAAGCGACAGCGGCTTCTGAAAAAAATAAAAATATGGAGCAACAGTTAACTGGAAACTCGACACTATTCTTTTGCTTTCTCATAGCCAATTTAAAGCACTCTGCACTACAACTCAGTTACAAAGTCACATCACTGAAAGGGTTCGAGTACAGCACGGAGTACTACAACACTTGACAATGTATACTATCTACGGTAGCATTTGTATCATTTATATTCTACCCCATCTCTGGGAACCGACAGAAGTGGTTGTAAACTGTGACAGTGAAACAAAGAAGGATTCAAGCAAGGAGGTAAACAGCACCTAAAACCTTGGCAACCTCAAAGGGATAGGTTATGGTTGCCACAAGTTCAGTTATGTCATAGGCAAATTTACGAATGTTTTTCACGATTAGGGTGACAAGCGACACAACTAAAAATAAGCAAACCACCACACTGAAATAAAACTGGTACTTGCCACGAAGGCGACGAGCAGCTTTCAGAATGGATAATCTGATGTTGCGAATCACCGACATGTACGACATGTACTTCAACATCCATGCATGGATTTAGGCATTTCTACAAACACACGCCATATCCATTTGTAGTGACGACCAAATTACACAGTTCACAATTATTCAGCGGCACGAGTGCTTTGAGTACCTCAACGCTAAAAAACTAAGCAAGGGAGAAACAAAAATGACATTACATCACAAGTAAACAATCTATCACAAACTTTGTGGGGCGAATAGTGACTTTTTGTTTCGATGGGCGCAGTGCAGATACCGAACCAACCAACTGTTTATTTGCACAGCGTCATTCCCTCAGTCAGACTGCGAAGAACAGACTAGTTCAAATCAATTCGACAACAAATGTCGAATTTGAAAGGAAGAGTAGGGCTTGAAGCAAATCAAAGTGAAACGTGGAAACGAGAGCCAGTCTTCGCGGGCCTGAGACGTTTGCACGTCAAATCCAGGAGATCGCCTGATATTTTAAGGCACTTCCCTGAAAGTTTTCGCGAGTGGGCGACTTTGAGGACGGGTCCTCATAATAGCAGGGTGTTCCTCAAAGTTATCTCGGCGTTTCAAGGGAGTTCCTCAAAGTTTTCACATTTTTCTCAAATCTAAGAAAATCTCCTCAAAAAATCAGACGTTCTTTTTACCGTGTGAATGAAGCCTCGACTGGCAAATAGCATCAACGATTGTACACTTCTTTAAAATAATTTTACTGTCTTTGAGGCTTTCGGTGTCTCCGGTTCAATAACTTTACTAGAAGTAGGGGTCCTAGGCGTTCCAAGTGCGTCGGGGCGGTTCACAAGAGCTAGGATTCACAAGAGCTAGCGCCGCAACAGCTAGGATCCACAAGAGCTAGGCGTCGCAAGAGCTAGAGTTCACAAGAGCTAGGCGGCGCAAGAGCTAGAGTCCACAAGAGCTAAAGTTCACAAGCGCTACAGGCAAATCGGCTGTTACCGTTTGCCGACTATACTCAGCGGTTCACGTGGGAGCAAGTGCGTAGATCGAGGGTCTGTGTAGTTGTGCGCATGCGTGCATGGGTTGGTTGCGGCTCACTATTTTAGCTAATATTTGGTGTTTTGATGGCGGAAAATAAATGAGTGTCAAATTTTAACATATTTACTCCCACCCCTCCTTCAATCACGCTTCCCTGTCCTTCTATATATACTTTACTGTGTTCTTTAAAACGTTACCTGAGCACGTACTCCTACGTACTCATACAGTTTGTACGGCCCCCGTCGGCGTTGGACGCTTTTTCTATCTTGAGACATTATACTTTACATGTGAGAACTACCAACAATCCCAGCCCAGCACCAAGCGCCCAGACCTTGCGCAGACAAAACGACAGACGACATCTGGGCTGGGCTGAACGTTGACCTTGACATCACGGGGAAGG
>NW_026267315.1:216486-223883 GCF_000697945.3 Frankliniella occidentalis | reverse complement strand
GGGGGGGGTGCGTGCTTGGTCAGTATCCGATCTTTAGTGCGGGAAATTACCATGGAGATACACGTTCGAAATGCAACTCTGTTCATGGTTTGTACCAGCGGTTATGAGTGGTAATTATTCAGCATACAGCTTGTGTTTTTTCATGGTGCGTGCATGGTCAGTACCCTATCTGTCACGCGGTAAATTACCGTGGTTATGAGAGGCAATTACTCAGCATTCTGCTCGTTATTTTTTAGTGCGTGCGTAAGGTTAACATCCGATATTTCGGACAAGGAACACCCAAAGGAATGCGTGGAGCACGTCCATATTATTATTGCAATAGAAACAAGTGCTTACAAAGTAGGTAATGTTAACGACAGCTGGCACATTAATGTATCCCAGAAAACTAACTGAACTGAGATCCATTTAAGTATACAATATCTTTTGAGTTACAACTACAGAGGAAAATAGGTAAAAGATTAATGCACCCTAGAAAACGAACTGAACTAAGATACATATTAACTGTGCAATATATTTTAAATTACAACAGAGAAAAATCTATTCAATAAATACCTAAAAAATACATATGTACACATTACTACTAGGATCATTGTGCTTTCATCAGAGGATGTAGCCATGTCACACATGTGGGCGAGCAAACTGGGCATGCCTGCATCCTACGATGAACGTACAATGTTCCTATCAGACAAAGACAGGTCAAGGTGTGTCTGCACCGTTCGCATAAGCTACAAAGGACTGCCTCTCCAATTCATATTTCAAAGAAGGTTTGCCTTTCTTTACCAATCTCCTGTCCTCCTGAATGTTCAGGTATACCTCGCTTAGCAGCTTCCACGACTTGAAAGTTTGCTTTGGATATGCTAAGGCAAGGATGTGGATGATTTGGGCCAGGAGAATAAAACATTCACGAATGGAAAGGTTTTGGTCCGTCACTGCTCGCACACCCTCCACCATGGGTACGTACTCAGCTCCCTCGCCATATTTCCCCTTTGAAGTTAATACTCGCACGTAAGGGTTGTTAGTCTTCGTCCCCTGTAACATAAATTGCCAATTACTTCTTGTTCATACACAACAATGTTAGGCACAGCAGGATAGTAACCACTTACATCATCCTCTGAAACCCAGTGCCGCATGCACTCCTTCATCATGACCGGCAAGGCCGCAATACATATTGTGGTGCTGAGATCTGTTAACCATAAGGGGGAGTGTTAGTTTGTGCGCACAGGTCCTCCGTTCCGTCATTGAGGAATGTCATTTGTACATACCATCACCTGAATACGAACAAGCGCATTGCAGTTTATCCAGCAGGAGCTCCACTGCTGTATCAGCAGCCACGCTGTTGACCCTTTGAACAATGTTGGTCTTCACTTGCTCTGTTAGATATACTTCCAGCTTATCACTCGATGGGATTACCCGCTTGAATTCTTCACGAACCTGGAAAGCACAGAAACGTCAACAAAACTGCACACTGCAAACATCAGTTACAACTGCGGGAAGCTGTACTCACAAACTTTGCTGACTTCAGCGCAGGATAGCGTTCCTGCACAGCACTCCATAGGGGTCCCTCCTGGATAATCCATTTGCATCTTGCTGGATAGGTCTCCTCCATCAGGGTTGACAGCTGACCGAGGTCAAAACTACCACTGTTGACCAGCTGGGCCATCTGTAGCAGCCGGTCCCCGTCGTGTTCATCGGCAATCGCCGGGTTGCCTGCGATCAACTGAAACAGAAGCAACAGTGTGAAGTATCTGCACATTTGAGACGCCTACATGTACAACCAAAAGAGGACCCTACAAACCTCGGTATACGTGCGCATTCGTTTTCGTCGTATCGCCCGACGCGTCGCCTCGTTGGCATTCGGTGGAGGATCGTCCTCATTGATGTCAGCGTCCAAATCGCTGAAGTCTGTTCTCTCTGTAGCCCTGCATCTTCTTCGCTGCTTGCATGATAAGGGTGTCCGTCATGCCAAGCACGCGCTGTTGCCTCAACCTGAGCTGTCTAAGGGTACTGAAGCGTTCGGTTATGCGCGTCCTCTAGGCTTGCTGTGAATAAACAATCGGTAAGTCCCCATCTATGAATAGCTCAGACCAAGACTGATAAATGACGCATTTATACTTACAAAGTTCACACCCTTCAGTGTCCCCGTCTTTGTCTGCAAACTGCGGGTACTTGCGCAGTAACCCATGAGCTAGCTTCGCGTACTCCTCCCTAGTTGGGTACCTGCGAACAACAGTAGTTGCATTACTTCACATCACTGGGTGCACTACGTAAAACGAAAGTAATGCAATTCACTTACAGATCCCATATTACTTTCTCAACACCATCCAGGTAGGAGCGCACGATCGCAGAGGCGCTAGAACGATCTGAATCCCTCCCATTCAGGTTTTGAATGTAAATCTGCTGCAATTCGCTCAATGGTCTCGGAGCCCAATCCACAGGTAGTGTGTCGGTGGCGGTGCGGGCTTCGAAGTGAAGCTTGCGCATGTCCGCCGTCATCGTGACGGTGCCGACGGTGCCCGACCGGGGGAGGTGCGGCGTCTGCGGCGTCGTCACCGTGATGTTGCCCAACCGAGGGACGTGCGGCGGCACGACGCCCCTGGACGATGTCGACGGTCCGGTCCTGGCGTTGAGGGCGTATGCTCTACTGACGCCGCTTCGCCAGACTCTGTCAAATGGAAATGCAACATGTTATTCCTGAATTACAAACCAACACGCACGCATGCAGAAGTCGAAGCGACACTTACTGTCCGCAAACACCAGCGTTTCACCTACGCTGATGCCCTGGAAGTCCCTTGGCCGCTTTAGATGGAGCACCCTGGTGATTCCGTTAACCACCCTTTTTGATGTGATTTTAACATTTTCCATGCTCAACCCGCTCTCGGGGAACTCCTCGTGAAATGTGGCCATCACGCTCTCCGCTGTCCGCTGCACATCCGGGTTTGTTGTCTCACCCTTGTATTCGAACCAGACTGCCACCGGCTCCGCTGCTGCCTGCTGCGCTGCCCCATCACTGCTGTCGTCCGACATCCTGCGTGCACAAAAATGATGTATGTTTATCACTAAGTGCGACTGCCGTGTTTCCACGGATAAAAAGTATTCAGCTGATCAACATTTGTTAGTGTGCAACTGCAAGTTGAATACTTGCAAATGTGCAGCAGCGTGGTCGTACACTTGCAAGTGTTCAGTCTAAGGAAGTGTTCAGGCAAGGAATTGCGCACTTGCAAGTGCACACCTACCGACCTGAACAGCTGCAAGTGTACCACTACGCTGATGCACATTTGCCAAGTGTTCAACTTGCAGTTGCACACTTACAAGTGTTGAGCAGTTGAATACTTAGTTTATCAGTGTGGCGGTGTTTACACCGGCGTGAACCGGAGCTTCACCAAATCTAGCCCGCTAGTATGGTGCGCATGGAGTGTTTGACCAGGTTGCAGGTCGAGTGCCGGGACGCAGGTCAGGTCAGCCTCCCGCACACGACTCGGTAGGCTGTAAGCGTGATATCTTGGCAGGAAACGGTCAGGACTGACAGCGTACCCATATGCCAGAGCTACACCACGAATGATGAACACCGCTTTCACCAGCAGGAATACCACATCAGCACCATCCACCCGCATAACATTGTAACAACCCGCCCTGACTAGTGTCCCGCATGCCTTTATGCTTGTTGCACGCGTGACTTCTGACACTCCCCGCAGATCGACGACCTTCCTCAATAAATCTAAAACGGTTCGTGTTAGGTCCCAAACGGCCACCTGCTCCTCAGCTGACACCACCTTTATCTGCTTCCGGAGGCAGTTGGTACCGTCTGACACGGTGGAACGCAGAGACTGCACTCTATCAGCAAGTGTCTTAGTGATCTGGATGTAATTGTTGCAGAGGTTTGCGATGCGCTTCATGTACAGATGGTGCGCTTCAAAAGCCATGCACCAGTTAGCTCTCATACTCCCCACCTCCTGGATAATGTCGCTGTAGTGGAATAAGTTGTGCATTTTTGATGTGTACACTATTTTCTTGTGAAGCTTAACCCACAGCCTGTGGTGTTTCTCCACAGCCTCAGTCAAATCGTGCCTCATCGTGTCAGTCACTGTCATTGCAAAAGCAATGTCCACAATCCGGCACATCTGTAAGTGCATTTTCCACACGGCGCTCCCAGGGCTAACCGCATGCTCCAGAGCGAGGGAAAATGCATAAAATAAGGTCATCTTTTGGGAAGCAGAACCGAATATCTTGAACTTTCCTACCGGCACCCTCTCCTTACGACGGTTTCCCCCTGTGGCACTTTGCCTCTTTTTCTTCATCTTCTCCTTGTCCTTCTCCTCCCCCTGAGAGAGCAGCTCGGGGGGGATCACGTTCGGCTTGTTCCTGGCCTCTACCGTGCCATAAGCGAAGTTGTCTAGGAGATTCTTTGCCCTCTCAAACCGGAGGAAGGGGGCGCGCCCCCCAGTCCTCTTTTCGTTCAGTAGGAATAAAACCCCACGTAAATGGACCATGAGTGCCGCCTTCAAAGATCGTGCATAATGTCGCTTGGCATGGACGTCAAGTTGAACCCTGGAATTTGCAAAAGAAAGCAATCCCCGGTGATCCCTTCATTCTCGGCTCCCTTCAGAGCGCGTGGTGACGCACGCACTCTCTCGATCCCCTCAAGGTGCGATTCATTCGTCCGCAAGCTACAACTACTTAGTTTCCCTACCCTGGGAAGTTGACCATATGTGACACGACACCGCCGGCAAACGTGGCCTGAACTCCAGCTACCCTGTAAACCGGCCAGGTGGTTCACGGCCATATTATCGGCGCATAACACGCTGACACCGCCAAAGAGGTGCACTTCCTCCCCGGTCCCTTTCATCACTACCGTTATTCCCTCTGTGCCCAGCCGCTGCAACTCAGCAATGCACCCAGAAAACCGTTTAGTCCACAGAACTAAACTATATAGTTGATTGAAAGCAGACTAAATTTTAATTGACAGAACCAAAATTTTGTCAATTCCGTAAGACGATCAACTATGATTTAGTTCCATTTCATGTCGACTGTACATGTGTTGCGAAGACTAAATTTCGTTTTCTCAAACAAATTTCTTTACATCTATTACTATCTAGTGGAAACAAAAAGCTGCGAAATACAGTCGTTTCCACGGACTTCCCTATTCATTCTGTTGCAAAAACTGTCGTGTAACCCGTGTAACTTTGATGGGCACTGCGAATACCGGTCATACTGGTCAATCAGCAAGAAGGATCCTCTTAAAAGGCACAAAAGTTACCGCAACCGCCACCCCGCCGGCAGAAGTGCTCGGGCTCAGTCGTCGTTGTGGTTGTCGTGTTCTGTGTTATGGAAGATTTGTTGCGCAGCTGGGGTTTGGAGGAGTTGGTGCCTCGCTTACTTGGTGAGTTGTCTGTTACTGGTTAAAACTGTCATTTGTGATAGTACCAGAAAATTCCAACTTCAACATTTCGTAAGAGGTTATGGTTGAGGGGTTCTGCTTCGAGTTCTTTCGTCACCTAGAACTTTACTTGGTTGATGTTATTCAAAGAAAAACGTATTTGTTACGGATTCAAAGGAATCTTGTTATTAATATATAATCACAACTTATGCCGCCCGACAATCTAATGTGTGATGGGTGTCGGAGAAGGGGAAAAGATGAGAGGGTCAAAGTTTCCATGTGCTGCCCACATTTAACCTAGAAGTTTTGTATTTTCTGCTCCTGCTTTCCTATTACTAATTGACTGTAATTTCTTTGTCAGGGTGTGGTATAGAAGATACTGAGGCCTTGTTGTGTCTAAAGCCTGAGCACGCTGGCCACATATTTGCAGAAAATGAACTAGGTTTGCAGCTGAAACTTTTTAATCGCTTAGAGCGGCAACGACAACCTGGTGACTCTGTATGTTTGTTGGTACATCTGTGGGCTAATATAACAGTGAAGCCTATCTATTTATCTATCTATTGAATTGATTTCAGATTGTCTTGGCAGTTGGCTCATTGGGTGAATGTGTTGAGGTTGGTCTTTCGGATACTCGTGATGACACCACCTGCAATGCGACATCTGTTTCTTCAGGATCATACGACTCCTCGAAACACTCACTATCTCCAGACGAATTTGATTACAGCCCGGTAAGTAAACGCTTAATGATGACGATTGGCTGTCTTACGATCTTGATTTTACAGTAGTTTTCTTCTTGTTATAGTCTCCGAAAAAACCTAGAGGAACCGTTAAAGTTGGATTGAGAGCAATCGACAATCTAGTATGTTCCTTTTAAATGCAGTTCAGTAAATATTTATGTCTGGTTGAAGTGTCCTAATGTATTACTATTTCTTTATGTGTAGGACATTATTACTCTTCTTACGGAGGACTCAGCACAAGGGCCTGCTCTGTTGCAGTATTTTAAAGTCCACAAAACATTTACCAAGCAGCACAGGGGTATATTGACTTCAATTGTAATAACTGCTGCCCGCAAGTTAAGCTATTAGTAAGAGCCTCTGTTATATCAATATTTTCATTATTGCTTTTGAATTGAGCTATTAATTATCAGTCTCCTTCATTTTTCACTTTTAGCTTAAAAAATGAAAACTTTGAATGTCTCAGTGAAAAGATAAATGAAGCATTTCCTGGTGAATTTGCTGTATGTTAACATTGTTTTTATACTTATGTGTGGTGTGTCAGTATTTTTGTCAATTTTGTTGAATTCCTTTGTTCTGCTTCCAGAAAATCTATTATTTAGCACCATACACTGAGGGGCCTTCACAAACAATTTCCAAAGGAAAGCTACCAATACGCTATAGGAATGTTTTGAAGAAAGAAAGGGAGCTAGCTGGAGAGACCTCAAGACCTAGCACTTCACGTCAAAACAGTCAGCAGAACACTGCTGACCCTTATAGAAATATAACTTCTGCTGGTAGGTATCTATATACACTAATTTTCAACAGCAAACTGTAATTTTATGTTGTGTAAAATCTATTTCCATTGTCATTTTCATTTTAATGGTGCTTTCCCGTGCTTTCCAGAAATAACAAGTGATGTAAAGGAAGCTCACGTGTGGTTGAAGGGCAATCTGCTTCTAGATGACTGGCCTTTGTTGAAGACTAAGTGGCGCCTGTCTGCTCCTCTCCGGCTTCGGAATTTATTTCAAGATAAGTCATCTGAGGACGCAATTGCCAACTACATCCTGCAGTGGCCATGCCTGAAACACCCCTCTGGCTATACCCTTGTCAGTTTAAAGTGTATTATAATTATACTAATTAGTAACATTTCTTTATTTTTTCTTAAATTTTTAATTTTGTTTACAGATGGAGTTGGATTTTAACTGTTTGTATCCTGATAAGGATGTGAGCTTGTTAGCAAGGTGGGATGTATTTGTTGCAAACATTCTAAAACTTGCATCTCAAGAAGTGAATGACACTGTCGCTAA
>NW_026267315.1:209713-211921 GCF_000697945.3 Frankliniella occidentalis | reverse complement strand
GTCAGTGGAGTAATGGGCTTCGCTAATCGCTCAGCCAATTAAGAAAGAGAATTTAAATAAAAATTGCCAACGTTCAATAACTCTTTTTCATGAAGTACATCCCCCTGGCCCCTTCTCGCTCCCAAGTGAAGCTCCCAATAATTGTCACCAGGCAGAAACATTTGAAAACCCAAGCACTACTTGCACCTCAGTGAAGTGGCAGGACAGCACTGAGAATTAGTAGTTTCATGTGATTGTAAATTGAACATATCAGCAGAGGAAGCACAGTGCAGACATGTACTGTAAAGCACAAAATTTAGGAAGTGGTTTCATTTCTGGATGTGGTATTGAAAAAGTTTAGATTGGCCATGCAGAAGTATGGACGGAACTTAACATTTGGAAACATCCGTTTGTGAATTGGTACAGACATATGTTTCCACGTTAGTTTTATTCATACTTACACATGTGCAATCTTAATTGTTTGAACACCAAATCCAGAAATGGAACCACTTTCTAAATTTTGTGCTGTAATTTACATGGTTGCACTAAGCTTGATCTGGTGGTATACTCACTTTACAATCTCAAAAAACTTGTATTTGTACAGATTTATCATGCCAGAAATGGCTGCTGAAATGATTTCCGCATGATTTCTATGTGATTAGCATAGTGATTCACCAATCGCAGTGCAATACATTTGCTAACCATCCGATGGAAGCTAATGTACATGATTTTCTGAAATACCCATTATAATTGGGCGTACTTGGCAGAGACCAACTCTGTGGGCAATCGTAAAGTTAACTGACCATATATAGGAAGTGAGAAGTTTAAAGAAACATATTTTATATTTGGACCCATTGTGGAATTGTTTACCAAGGTATCCCAAGATCCATGTCCAAATTATACTAAGATTCAATTTCTAATATACCAAATGAACACAAGTGCTTTGTGTCTCAGTTAAAAGAAAACAATTTGAGATAAACATAGTTATGGAATTATTGGCTGAGCGATTAGCGAAGCCTATTACTCCGTCTGGTCGGAAAAAACTTTTTCTGTCTGTCTGTCTGTGTGTCTGTGTATCTGTCCGCACGAAAACTCGAAAACGAATTGAGCGAGCGACCTGGGATTTTCAGGGTCGTTTTGTGTCATAAAAAGACAGATCGAGTTCGAAGATGAGCATTCTAGCTCAATAATTGGATTTAAAAAAAATCAAAAACAACAGGTCCCAAAAATGACGTTTTTTTAAAAAAAAATATTTTTATTGGTTCCGAAGGGGTAACTCATGAAAGTAGAGCCCTGTGGGCGATAATTTTGTCCGTTTTGCTCTAGCTCAAACCGTTGAGGCACTAGAGGGTGTTTTTGACGAAAATAAGCGAAAAAATACGATTCTGTCAAATCGTGATAGACAAGAAGGTAGTTCATCGGCAGAAATGAATTTGAAACGTTCTGAAAAAGCTTCCTCCAATTCATTTCCCTGTTTGGCGCCTGCGAGGTTTGGCGTAGGCCATCCCGCTACGTATGCATGCATTGCAAGCAAGATGTTGCCTACCCACCAGGCGCTCGTGAGTTTGCGTCCGCTCAACTTGGCAGTTTTTTAACGGTTCATGACGGACGTAATCTCTGGATGATCCCTTGCACGCTAGTATTTTGTTTTCGAAAGAGGGAATGAGGCACAAACCATGAAACTATTAAACGCTGAAATATGAACGGGAGACTGAATAGCTGGCCGGGTGGGGGCTCAAAATACCATTCTGTCAAATAGTGAAAGACAACGGAGGAAGTTCTTAACGTTAGTATTATTTTAACCGTATGTTGGGTAGGCAATATGTGTACAATTCGTTGAACTGTTAACGTAGTGCTTTTAACTGAATTAACGAAGCTCGACGCCTGCGAAACTTGAAGTAGGCTATCCCGTTTTACACGCATGCATTGAGCGCTAGATGTTGTCTACCTACTAGGCGTTATGAGACCTTCTATTAATTGAGCTGTGAGTTGTAGTTGTGATTTAAGAACGGACATCTATTGTTGTTGTGATCACACCCGCCGTGTCTAACCAGGCGTATAATTGGAACCCAGTCCTAAAATCCCATGGTGCTTTCCATGACCCATGGGTTGTCATGGAACAAAGGAGAACTTTCCATGTATTTTTTGCCGCTTTTCCATGAGTGTTTTTCCATGGGCATGTATTAAAACTCCATGGTGTAGGTCTCCATGCAACAATACTAAGCCCAT
>NW_026267315.1:197879-202018 GCF_000697945.3 Frankliniella occidentalis | reverse complement strand
ATCAACGTTTAAGTGATACTAGATAATCTAGGGACCCTTAAGCCCAAAAGAGGGTATGGTTCGACCCTTAATGTGTGGTTGAAGTATTACTCCCTACACAATTCTGTGACATGAAGCCTTCTTTACGATTTATTAGACCATTTTGTCTTTTTCACATTGTTTTCGCCAAGAAATGACCCATAGCGCTAAAACGGTACAAGATAGAGCAAAACGGACGAAATTTTTTTCCTAAGGATTCTACTTTCACGATTTACCTCCTAGGAGCCCATAAAAAATATTTGAAAGAAAAATTTTGCAGCCTTTGGTTTTTGATTTTTTGAAAAGTCAATTTTTGAGCTAGAATGCTCATCTTCGAACTAGATCTGTCTTTGTATGATACAAAACGACCCCGAAATTCCCAGATCGCTCTCTGAATTAATTCTCGAGTTATCGTGCGGACAGACAGACAGACAGACAAACAGAAGAAAACTTTTCAGGTCAGTGGAGTAATGGGCTTCGCTAATCGCTCAGCCAAAAATTCAGGCATTTCTCCAATATTACATTCATTACAGATTTTTTTGTATCTACAGATGATGAAGTAACTTGGAGGAACCCTCCAGCATACATCCCATATTGTCTGAAGATATAGCGTATGATACGATGACTCTAGCTGAGAAAATGTACCTCGCTGATGGTATAATTGACTCCTTCGTGAACCTCTCCATACGTGAATGTGTGGAGAAACATGCTGAGATTTTTTCGCTGGACAGCCTGATGTTGGAATTGACTAGCATGAACGTCGATGCTTGGTTTTCTAATATCAATGGTCAAATCATATTCAATGATATCGACGTGTCCCTGGAGCAAAGGCAGATCTGCGCGCGACCGATGAACAAGGGCGCATCTGTTTCGGTGCCGCCGAAGAAGGACGCATCTGTTTTCCGTGAGATTCGCGTAGGTGAACTTTGGACGCTCCTCACACCACAGAGGTTTGTCCTATATATTTGGACGTTAGCTCATAATAATCCTTGATACTTCATTAGTATGTACCGTAAGTTTTGCTGCTGTATTACTTCTCTACGTTAAACGGGAAACATTTAAAAACCCCCCCAGCGAATCTCGCCAAAAGCAGATGCGCCCTTCTTCGGCGGCACCGAAACAGATGCGCCCTTGTTCATCGGTCGCGCGCAGATCCGCCTTTGCTCGAGGGACACGTCGATATGTGGTTGATACCATCAAGAATAAACCTAAATCATTGGATTCTATTTGTGGTTTTACTGAGAAAAGAAACAGATAACTAGCTATATGTACGCCAGACCACGTCTCGGGTAACAGGCTTCGCGATATCTCACGAAACACTGTTACGCTGCGACGCGCCTGGCGCACATATAGCTAGGCCTGCGGCGCTGACACCCGAGACGAGCTAATGGGAGGGTATAGGAGAATAGGGCCATCCGGGTCCGAAATTTGACATACTGAAACCATTTGTAGAGGTCTCATTACACTAAAATTAGGGATATGAAACTTCTGCCGTTCGGTAACGGTTTTCATTAAAAGTTCGAATTTTGACAGATTGTTATGTAAAAATCAACGTTCTGTACTTGGGATGCTGGCCGCCCTCGTTTCGTACCGACCCACTTCTGCATAGCTAAGGCACTGGCTCAGACTGTGCAGCAAGTCTATCAGCTCCCTACTACCAAAACGACGATGAATGAAAACAGAAACATCAGGTGCAAGGGGGAAATGAATGACCGTGGCCGACACGCACTGATCAAACCATGTTCAATAGCAGCAATTTTTCTCAGCCCTTGCTCTGTTGGAACTTTTTTCCCGCAGATTAAATCTTTCATCAGTGTGTGCAGTAGTTTTGGAACCCACTTTTCTCCGCAGCTTTCATGTAAATCTCTTGGAAGGGGATACTTCGACAAATCGTACACTTGACAACTTATAGCTCTCTTTAAAATGCTGGAAGCTGCTACGATAATTTTCTCTTCCTCCTCCGATGATGTAAGAACTGGACCACGTAAAGAAGAAACCAATTTTTTGTGGGCCTCATCCGAGCCACGGTACGATATTATTGTTGCGACACCTGGTGAGGAGTGAACCACAATTGATGAGCCGAAATGGACCTCTAACCGACGCAGCAGATGTTTATCGCTGTACCCGTCCCCGCTTCCAAATTCACTGCATTTCTGTGACAGGGCCGACAAAGCAAACTGACACTCATTGCCATTTTTAATGTAGTTGCAGAGCTTCTGAAATGCCGCATCGCACGCTGGTACAGGTTGTCGGTGTGGTGTGAGAGCAGATCGGCCATCACTGCCTCTATAGGAAAGCATGCGCTGGCATTCCCTATGGTACCGCGCAACGGTCCCCTTCCCCACGCCGGCGAGAAGATACAGCAGGCGGTCTTGGAGGTCTCTTGCCCACTCGTCGTCCCGGATACAAGCTGCATCCTTAAATGCCTGCAGCGACTCGTTCCCCGACGACTTACTCACTTGGTGACGCGATGGGTTTTTCCGAATTTCTTCCTCGGTTGGAAGTACTTTCAGGCAGAACAAGCACTGGGAGTAAAAATAAAGCGCCTGTGGGATAGCTCAAAAACGGCCTAAACCTAGACATAAGTCCGAATCGTAAAGTTGTATACACCAATCGAAAGGTCTCGTCTTTCCGCACAAAATGAACTTGGTCCCAACGCTGTAGGTCAATTTGGAAAAAATCCCCAGCAAATCGAAAAAAGTTGAACATTTTGAACTTTAAACACGATTTGAACGGAACGCTCAACATGTACGAACGGGGAAAATTGGCCACTTATACTACTCGGCAAGACGAATCGAACGCATATAAAACATTGCTGCCCGCACTTATGTCTAGGTTAAAAGCTATCTTTCCTGGACTACTGGCCAAGGCCGCGGAGGCGGCGGGGCCCGCGGGGCAGCCGCTCCTGTGAACACACCCGGCGCTTCAGGGGACCGGCCGACCCGGCCGCGGCGGTAGCGGAGCGCAAGCCGCTGTGGGGGAACAAAATCTCCTGGTCGAGTGCGAGTCACCGCACTCGGTTAAACTGTTGTACAAGTGTCACAACCAATCACTGATCTTGTTAACTTTAATTGTTATTTCTAAGCTGTCCTTTACTGTTTTGAACTGCCTCCGTTACGTTGGTTAATAAACATGCAGAAAGCTTTCTTCATCATGCGCACAAACTAATTCTGGACTGGGCGATTAAGTTCACGGTGTGATCGAGTGGGCCGGGTGATCGAGTCGGCCGGGTGATCGAATCGGCCGGGTGATTGCTCGTCCGCTTGTCCTGCGCTGGTTTACTAACAGTGTTGGTATAAATAGTAGTAATCCTGAGTTCGATCCTGATTTATTCTTAATCCGTACCCTTACAAGTTTAATTAAATGTCTTACTCTTAGTAATGGAATGAGCAGGATGGTGGTCTGCCTAGGCCTGTGCGATTATTGAAATTAATCGTAATCGGTCGATTATGAAAATAATCGAAACTCTGTTCGATTCCGATGTTGGGAATCGACAATCGGTTTGTCAGACGATTAATCGACTAGAACCGATTAATTAATTAATCGATAGCCAAAATCACGTCCGATTAATCGCTAAATTCACTTGATCGAAAGTATCGTTGAATTCAAGATTGTCAATTAAGGATGGTTTCTGGTCAAATAACATTTTTTGCGTCGATAACCGTTCATCCTAAAAGAGCGGGAGTGGATAAAAACTAGGAGAATCGAAGCACATCAAAGGACAAGGTGTTCAATACGCGCTTTGCAAAGCAAAGCAGAATAGGGAACATTGATTCAAATGGAAATTATAAATAAAAGCTTTGAGCAAATGTCTAGAAAAAAAATGTCTAACTAATTGGGTCACTTTTTTCCAACATTTTAAAAGCTAAGTGAAGTTGGATACATCTGATAAGCACCAGTGGCTTTCAGTTGCCAATTGGGAATGACCTTAATTCAGTATTCGATCATCGGCAATGATCGATAATCGCGTCAACTTTCGGTAATCGTCAAAATCCCAACCGATTATCGATTACCACAATCGAAATCGAAACTTTACCATCGAGACGTCGATTAAAAAAATTTCGATTCGATTATTCGATTAATCGAAAAATCGCACGGCAACAACAAAATTAAATTCCACT
>NW_026267315.1:194709-197829 GCF_000697945.3 Frankliniella occidentalis | reverse complement strand
CGAGATAGCAGGAAAAAGTGCTCAAATTTGTATGAGATCAAAATGGCCATACTAAAATTCGACCGAGGTGCTAGCCACCAAATTTTGGACCGATATTCAATTAAACACAGATTTCACAGCTTTCTCAACTTTCATGGGAATTTGTTTTTCCATGAAGTTGAGACCAACACCATGGTGAAAGACACACCATGGTAGCATATGCACTATTTCCATGATACGTCAAACGGAAAGTTAGTTCCAACTCCATGGGGAAATAAATTTCCATGGAGGGCCAAGCCGTTTCCTCATGGGAAAGAGGCTCGACATGGAAAGTGAACAGCCACACATGGAAAACGGTCCTTCTGCCATGGAATAGTGTTCATGGAATTCCATGTAGCGCATGGGATTTTAGGACTGGGAACCGACCATAGAAATTTGGCTTTGAAACTTAATCTGAATCTACTTATTTAATTCAAATTGCTATTTGTTGTTATGGTTACTCTTAAATAAAGCTGAGTGGTCATTCCCCGTTGTATTCTGTGATTGACTCTTGTCAAATTTTGTGAATTTATTTGTTATTATGGCTGATTCAATGAAGGTATTTATTAAAAATTATGTGATGTAATTTATAACTTGTATATGCTGTTAGTTATATTATTATGTAATCTTGTTTTAGAGAGTAGTAACAAATGATAGAAAGGAGAATGAAAATGATGTGCCTTCCAAATTGAGGAAAGTTGATGATAATGTAAGTTTTTTAATGTTATCTAATTCTTTCTTGTAAAGCTATTAAAGTACGATACTATCAATTTGTTTATTTGTAGGCTGCTAGTACTAGTAAATCTGGTGACAAAAACGATCACTTGAATAACATGAAGGATGATTCTGATGATGATCTGTTTGGTGTGAGTCTTTAATCAATCTAATTGTTTCTTAATGAGCTCTTACTTTTTCTGAAAATCTTATATACTTAAATTTTTTATTGTAGGAATTGTCTGTGACAGTTAACCGAGTCATCGAGAAGCCGAGCGTTTTGGAGCTTGGAGTTCGTTATCAGGTGATGGAAATGTATACAGTTAAGATTGATTCTAGAACTGCAATTGTTCTTTTACTGATGCTGTTTTTGGTATTGTAACGATGTCACAACTATGCCCATAACTTGGTTTCAGTCTAACAAATATGGAATAAAGGTATTGTTAAAAATTTTAAGTTTCTCTTGTAAAATTATTATAATGGAATTAGTAATTTTTATGTATGGTGTCATATTAGTAATTTAAGTTATTTTCTTTCAGGGTTTGTAAGTGTAACTTCGACATTCATTGTAATGTATGTTTCCAATCAGAATGAGAAGAACCCGCTGTTGGAGCACAACCAATAGGTGTGTTCTTACTATGTCTTTACCTATTGGCGGTTAACATTCTTTTAGTTTGAGGTGAGATTCTATAATGACTCTGTTTAGGTTTAAGTGTAGCAATTTCTTGCCCTAACAATTAACTAATTATGTATTTTGTTTTGCAGTGTAATGGTTTTCATGAATCTTTCATTTCATAAACTCATATGTTAATTTTTTAGAAGAAAATGTTGCCATTTTCTGTTCTGAACAAGATAGAGTTCAATTCGTTTTTGAGGTTTGTCGTTAATACCTCTAGTTGTTCAACATATTGGCCGAAGTATGAACTTATGATTCTGAATCATGGACTTTATTGAAAGATTATTGACAGATCCAGCTTGATTCCATGCTGTAACCTGATGCGGTTTCTGTAGGTCATGTCGCTCAACTTGCTTGTCAGCATCCTTTCAGTACTCAGCTGTAGACAGAAAAACGTTTCTGCTCCTCCTTGCAGTGCGCCTACAGTTCGTGGTGTTTTGCGAACACGCAGCCTCCAGGGCAGATCACGCATCTGAACGGCTCCCCTTGTGGCCCCCTGTGGTGGCTGTTGACGTGGCCCCGTATCTCGTGAACATGGTCCCAACACACAAAGCAAAACGCGGAAGGCACGGAGGCAGTTGGGGCCAGGAAGACCGTGGGGGCCGTGGGTGCCGAGCGGGTTGTAGCGGCCGTGGCGGCTGGATGCGGAGCACATAGCGGTTGGTATTACTGAGGCGTCACGCGTAATGACCCCGGGCGCCTCTCTGTTGGATGTATACTAACCGCAGATTCAACGTATTATTTTCTGCATCTTCAATTGTCCAATGTACCGGCTGGTGTTTTGAGGCGCCACGCGTAACGGACCCCGGGCGCCTCTGTGCTGCATGAACACTGGCCGGTATTTGATCTTCAGTTTTTTGTCAGCTTTTTTAAAGTGGAACCTACGGCAGCTGAGATGCGGAGCACATAGCGGTTGGTATACTGAGGCGTCACGCGTAATGGACCCCGAGCGCCTCTCTGATGGATGTATACTAACCGCAGATTCAACGTATTATTTTCTCCATCTTCAACTGTCCAAATTTAGCGGCTGGTGTTTTGAGGCGCCACGCGTAACGGACCCCGATCTTGTGTATGGTTTGGAAGGAACTGCAGTCAATTTAAGCGTTTTCTTGCCATCTTGTTTCATATCAGTAAACATGCACTCTTCAAAATGTTTCTGGGTAAAACAGTAAAATATTTGTTGTATTTAAAAAATTGCAATAATTTACAGTTGGAAATTAATTTACCTCACAAACAGCAGTGTAGTGAATTTTTGGTGTTATGTTTGGTACATATTTCTTCCATTGTTCTGAAAGGAATGGTTTTGTGGGCCAATATTTGAAAAGTATCCCACTATGTTTGACACTTGAACATCCAGGTACAACACATTTACTATGACCCATTGTGTCTGATAATTGCTATTTGCAATGTGGTACAATTAAGGAAAAACACTAATATTGATTATGAACACCAATTCGAAGATTCGAAAGTCAAAGCCAAAATGGCGCGGATGGTCTTCCCTTTAGTTTGCATGTCATACTAAACATTTTACAATAAGGCGGTAAGGTGGTGGCGTTCGAAAGTGAGTTTTGCTATTACTCTCTGTGTGCTTATTATAGAAAAGGAAGTGTTGATTCGAACGTGTGGGGCCCAAATTATGTAAATTAGTCTGCTGTTCGTGGCGATCAAACAATTATTGTGAGAAGGCGGTAGACGGGCCGCGTTTGAAAAAG
>NW_026267315.1:184727-187939 GCF_000697945.3 Frankliniella occidentalis | reverse complement strand
GAGATCATTTTAACGGAGTTGCGCGTAGGTGGATCCATTCATGGGGACATGTTGTGCCACCGGTCCCCACATGGGCGGAACTTCGCTGACACCATCCAGGGGTCCGTCGGCGTGGATCAGGTCATCATCAATGTCATCCTCAAACATGTCCAACAACTCTCTGCTGGTGTTGGCCACCCGGACGATCCTCCCTACGCCAGCCTCCTGGACGATCTGAACGGCGGCTTCCTGGGCGAAGACCTGATGATCGGCACCCTGCACCACGCACTGCTGCCCGGCGTCCTGCTGGACGACGCCCTGCTGGACGCCGCCCTGCTGGACGACGCCCTGCTGCACGACGTCCTGCTGCACGGCGTCCTGCTGCACGACGCCCTGCTGCACGCCGCCCTGCTGCAAGGCAACATTCTGCTGGACAACGGCATTTGGAAAGAGCAAGGATTAAGCTACGTTTTGATGTATACAACGTCTGCTTGCTTTTCCGGGAACATGCTCTTCTTTGTCTCGAAGTGGAGGGTTACGGGCCCTAACCGTGTGCAGGATTGCGCGACAACGGATGGTCCTACGTCAACGACAAAAATGCTCACTTACTCTTAAAAGATGTAGCTTTCGTTTGACGAAAGCGTTTTTGAAATTTTTATTTTTTAGTGTGTGAAAAAAATTCCCAGAGTTTGGGTACCTTAAATTTGGGTAAAAGCCGGGGCAACTTTCTGTACTAATCCTAAGAGATTCCGGGGCTCTAGAGGACTCCTTCCTCGGCGTGTGTCCTGTCCTGAGCGGCTAGGCGAGCCCTAGCGGTCCAGCCACCCGGCCGCCCGCAGCACATTATTGGCTCTCCTGAGAGCAATTTTTCGAATTTCGACATCCGCTTTTCGGCATTGGAAAGAGGAAAGACCAAAGAATTTTTTGAAACGATAAAAAAAAATTGAATTTTTTAAATGATTTTCACAGGTCTGCCCCCTTAACGTTATTTTAAGAGTTACAGTTATAACTTGGTTGTAACGTTTAATGCAGCCTTTTAGAAATAAGCTAGTTATTCGACTTGTCCAACTTTTCTCTACAACATCTACGATTAATGTCGGTCATATTTGAGAAGCCTAAACTTTTACTTAAACATATGTTTTTGGTATATTGAGTAACTAACATTCGTTCGTATAGACGATGTGACCCAGCGGCAAAAGTCAATTTGGCAACGTTGCATCGTGTATTAAACGGCGTTCAAAGTAAGGTTTTTCAGCAATTTAAAAATAATAAAAAATCTTTAGAATGACCAAAAATACGTTTTATGTCACTTGGTGTACTCTACCTGGGTCTCCAGCGGTTCTAGCAGACAGGTTTGCGACGTTGCCACGCTCAGAGTCACATCGTCTATTATGATACGTTACGTAGCCCTAGTACAACCTAAACAGCTCTCAAAAGTCATTTACTTACCCTCTGCAAAAGTTGGTAATGAGGCAGTTCATGGACACATTATGTTGCTTCGTGCATAAATCAATGAGCCTGCTTCTCAGCTCCTGTATTTCAATGCCGTTGGATTCTACCGGGTGGTTGTGGCCATCTGTCAGTCTCAGATTTGACATCAACATTTGACTTCATTTTGCCTGGGCAGGCGGCCTGCTTTTGAGTACTTCTGTCGTGCTTGCACTTGCATTTCTGTCTCTGTTTTTGTAGTAATAAAAACCATCAAGCACATAGATATTAGTATGTGGTCGTTGACCTTTGTGAGAAGAAATGGCATCTATGGGGTCATTAAGACCCTCCTCTTCCTCTGCTTGATGCATGATGACTGAGCAGCAATCGGTCCATGGACAAGTGCCTTCGCGCCACTTTGCAGCCCCCCGCTTCAAAAGCGTTGTGGCGCCCTCCAGAAACCCCGGGGGGTCCCCTCCAAAATCCAGCTGGATTTCCCCTCCAGGGCCCGCGCGGGGGTCCCCTCCAGGGGCCATGTCCTCCCTACCCACGATGACCTTCCTGGCCACGACCGCCGCGAGCTCCCTGGCCACGCCCGCCGCCACGCCCTCCTTGGGTTTGTGCGCCCCGACGTCGCCTGCGCCTGCGCCCTCGTTGTTCATTCTGTAATCAAGAAAACATAATTAGTCAATCACCAACATATAAGTTACAATCCATGCTAGACCATTGGAAACTCACCAAGGAGGCCTGGGCAGGTTCCTGGGCAGCTGCCTGCTGCTGCGACCTGGACCTCCTCGGCGGCGCCGCCGCTTCAGTGGGAGTGGATCAATCTGTGATGAAGAACATACGACATTAGCCTTTCACCTCCATACAAGTTACTAATCCTTACAAGGTAGATGTACGCCAGACCACGTCTCGCGTAACAGGCTTCGCGATGTCTCACGAAAAACTGTTACGCTGCGACGCGCCTGGCATACATCTACCTTGGCCTGCGGCGCTGACACCCGAGTCGGGTAGTGGAAAAATGTACACAAAAATACGGGCCTACGGCCCGTCAACGGCCCATCACCTCAACTAAGCATGCAGGGTTGAACATTTTTTCGCTTATTTTCGTCAAAAATACCCTCTAGCGCCTCAACGGTTTGAGTTAGAGCAAAACGGACAAAATTTTGGCCCAAAGAGCGCTACTTTGATGCGTTACCCCCTAGGAAACCATAAAAAAATTATTTTTGGGACCTGTTGTTTTTGATTTTTTTAAAATCTAATTTTTGAGCTAGAATGCTCATCTTCGAACTCGACCTGTCTTTTGATGATACAAAACGACCCTGAAAATCCCAGGTCGCTCGCTCAATTCGTTCTCGAGTTATCGTGCGGACAGACAGACAGACAAACGTGAAGACGTGCAGACAGACGGACAGACAAAGTTTTTTTCGACCAGACGGAGTACCAGACGGAGTAATAGGCTTCGCTAATCGCTCAGCCAAACAACACCATTGAAACTCACCACTTGGGTCTCGGCCTCCGCAGCCCGCGTCTGCGCCAACCTCTCCTCCACCCTGGCGACAGCGTTCTGGAGCTGGGCGGAGGAGGCAGATGGGGGTTGGAACCTCGGCAGGTAAGCGTAGACGTGTTGCACCGGCTAAAGAGCTTGCGTAAGGAGCGGAACGCGCGCGCGCACGCACACACACACACACACACACACACATACTTGTACAGAACCGAACCGAGGAGACCAAACTGTTAAGTTCCCGCAGGTGTCGACGACCTGCTTCCTGCCCAAGCTTTGCCAGCTTGCGCCCCCCCCC
>NW_026267315.1:184332-184677 GCF_000697945.3 Frankliniella occidentalis | reverse complement strand
ATATGTGCGCCAGGCGCGTCGCAGCGTAACAGTGTTTCGTGAGATATCGCGAAGCCTGTTACGCGAGACGTGGTCTGGCGTACAAATAGCTAGTTTTAATAGAGATCATTTTAAAACCACCCATTATAAACTGACCTCCTTTTGTATCAATCGTCTTGTAATCCTACAGCCATGAAGAAGGCTGCACTGCATCAATTGAACCAGAAAACTGCAACTTTCCTGACGTCGTGTCTCCTCTGTGGTAGAAATTCCCCCACTATGAGGGAGGGATGATGACGGGTGCACAAAATAGTGCAATTATTATGAAATTGGAGGATGATATCCTTAAAGGGTGAGTTGAAAATC
>NW_026267315.1:176995-177692 GCF_000697945.3 Frankliniella occidentalis | reverse complement strand
CACCCCCCTCTTCACACCTGCAGCAAGACACAGCTGACTCGCTAAGCGCAGGCCTACACTAGCCTGTCCGACGTAAAAAAAAAGTTTGCGAGGTCCGGACGCTAAATGATAGAGGACATTAAACGATGATTCTCCGTCGTTGTCCGAGTTCCGTGCGACAACGTTTACGGGGCCACTCGATTTTCAAAACGCCTCCGAGAGCCCGGGAAAAAGGCTCGCTTCTTGTTAGGCACGCTGTGCGCGCTGCGCGCCACCGGAGGTGTCGACTGAGACCTTGGGGGTTCTACTTTACATCTGGAAAGTGCAATTGGTCACCACTGTCACCCCGTAGACGCCAGGGTCATGGGCCTTAGTGTCTCGTTCCGCGTCACTCGCACTCGGTGTTTAAAGTCCGCAAAAGTTGCGTTTTTTTTCTTCGCAGACTTAAAGGGCACCTTACACCCTCTCGATAGCAGTACCGCTTGTCAAAATGCGCAACCTGGAACACGGTTGAAAATCTGAAAAACACGCCTAAAGAGGGCCAACTGGCTACCCGCATTGCATGCGTGTATGCAGGCGTTGGCCCTCTTCAGGCGTGTTTTTCAGATTTTTAACTGTCACTTCTGTGGCAAATGGGAGGACTGTTTTAAGTTTTTAGGACTTACTTTTCAGGAAATACAAATATAAACGTGCCCTGCATGGATATCAAACTCTAAAC
>NW_026267315.1:174865-176188 GCF_000697945.3 Frankliniella occidentalis | reverse complement strand
AACAATTTAAAATGTGAGCTTAGACCTTCTGAATGTATATGCAATTGTAAAAATTCTTATACATGCTTGTATTGACCTTCCAAAAGCAAAAATGAGTTACGACATCAAAATTTTAGTTCTGAATTTGAGAGGAGTGGCGTATGTCCATTTACGACAAATGAGATTTCTACTTGCTCTGTGCCAGACAGGCGTAAGTCAACTTGCGAGAAATTTCCCATGAACTGACAAAGAATAATTCGCTCGTCCCCTCAAGTAAGCGCGCATCTATTGCGTGGGTTTCAGAAAGTACGCACTCGCTGGGTACGATTTAGAAAGCACGCAACTCTTGGGCACGTGTCAGAAAGTACGCAAGTCGATTTTTTTCACAAGGCGAGATTTTTAGCTCATTCCGTGTAAAATCAAATCCTCTATCAAAAGAACCAAAAATCTCGACTTGTGAAAAAAATCGACTTGCGTAGTTTCTGACACGTGCCCAAGAGTTACGTGCTTTCTAAATCGTACCCAGCGAGTGAGTACTTTCTGAAACGCACGCAATAGATACGCGCTTACTTGAGGGGACGAGCGAATAATTGTTTCTTACACAGACACACCCTACATCCACAAGGTGATCCTAAAATAAATCTACCTGATGTCTTGAAGGATCCTTGTCCTCACCTTGACTCCAGTAAGGCTGCAGCCTCTTTTACACAGCTATTCCTTTGGAGCAGCATACAGGCATGTTGGGGAGCCTAACCCCCCCTCTAGTGTTGAGATTGTCTTTTAAGTTTTCGTCGGACGAAGGTTATCCATATTTAATAAATCTCACTTCCAGGCAACGACTCACGGAAGGTCTGCTTATCCGACACACGCTTGCCATGCTCGAAATCACACATATTTTTACACTTACACACTTACTGGTAAACAAAAAAGTCTCGGCACGATAAAACCAAACACTGGACTTGCTTTTCCTCTTCTGGCCTGGTTCCCGGCGCCTTCTACAAAGATTTGTCATAATCTGTCTATAGTGTCTAGGTTTGGGGGCGAATAAGCAGAAACGCTTCGAGTGCTCAAGAGAAAATAATTTCACACTTTGACTACTTTTATTTAGGCGTGTCGTTGTCTGTCTTCGTTTCTACACATTGAAAGTGTATGTTACTTTTTGCACGGGATTTATTAGCACTGACAATTATTGGTTTTGCTTTTCACTAAGTTGTGGCGCTGTCTTTTTCCATAACCTTGTTTACACGTGCACAGTATGGCTTCTATTTTCCAGCGAAAATCTCGCAGTTCTTGTGACCTTATTGTACAAGTGATATTGGCGCCTATTCTTGTTTGCCTTTAATT
>NW_026267315.1:169510-170077 GCF_000697945.3 Frankliniella occidentalis | reverse complement strand
GATCTCGCAGCGACCGTTAAACAAAGTCCGATCTCGCCGCGACCGTTCAACAGAGTCCGATCTCATAACCGGCGCGTTCCGAGTAAACGCGTTTTGAAAGTTCGGGGTCCAACGACAAATCACCGGATGATTTATGTTAAAAAGTGAAAGTGCTCCATAATTATTCAGTCCTTCCTGAACATAATGATACCAAAATTTTTTTATTTTGGGTCGGTTTTGTCTTGAAAAATAGGAATTGTTTTAATCTTTCCGCTGATTTGGCCCTTTGGGCTTACTTTCCTCCATGAGCCTTGGCCTATGAAGTTTAAAAATGACGGCACTGTTTCCCATCCCTAACAATAAGTACTGAGTGGTGAAAGTAGTGGCATAACTTAGAGGCCAAGTATTCCAATCGTTTGAACCTCGCGCGCCTTTTCACCATACGGCCGGGCGCCCCAGGCAATCTTTGCCGGATAGCCATTCGAGTTGTACCGGGTGATTCAGAGCACGCGCCGCCGTGTTGCGGGTTTGCCTATCCTCGACTCGGCGGGCGCACGGGTGAGAGGTGAGGAGGGGACCCCTCACCTC
>NW_026267315.1:169082-169460 GCF_000697945.3 Frankliniella occidentalis | reverse complement strand
CGGGTGAGAGGTGAGGAGGGGACCCCTCACCTCCTCACCTCTCACCCGTGCGCCCGCCGAGTCGAGGATAGGCAAACCCGCAATACGGCGGCGCGTGCTCTGAATCACTCGGTACTGGTGGTATCGGGAAAAAATTACAGCTACCTTGGCCATGTTCTACTCGCTTATACCCACCATCTATCTTTACCGGTTTGGGAGCTAGGACCGAGGGAAGTGCGAGGCGCCGCCACGCCTCTCTCCTTGCCCCGTATAGTGTATTTCGACTAACGGAGGAAGAAGAATAGCGGGTAGAACATGAAGGTTCCTGATTGGCCGAGCGCCCACCCCCACTACCGGCGTGACGTAGAGGCGGGAAGCTCTCGACCAATCGGTAACGTT
>NW_026267315.1:151545-167687 GCF_000697945.3 Frankliniella occidentalis | reverse complement strand
GGGGGCTGGCTTGCGTGGCAAATAAATAACGGGGGTGCAAGGTCATACAAATTAATTGAGTTTACTGCAGGCGCAACAGGTAAGATCCTCACAGCTGCCGCTACTCCCTTTACCGGTACCTCACGCGAAAGGGTTATATCCTGTTAGCAGTGTTTGCACCAAATAGCAGGCTGCGAAATTGTTTTCAGACCTTCAATGTATTAAAGTTTCCGGACGAGGTCCAGCTTCTTATCCTCTCAAACCTCAATACATCTGACAGCGCGATAAGTTGCCTACTGTTGTATTATATGCAGAAAAGAGAAAAGGAAAATTAAATAAAAAATAAATAACGGGTGTTGGTGCTGTTAAGGCATTCAGCCCATGCTTAGTTTCGGTTAAAGAAGCTAAGTGTGGAACGCGTCCGATTTATTTCGTTGACTAAAAAAAAAAAGGGACAGCAGTTGCGCTGCGCTTGTGTCGTGAACTCATCGGCCCGCAACTGTTACGTTACTTTACACGTGCAGGGGTGGAGCGTTCAGTGCAAGCTAGCTGATTCCAGTCCGGGGACGCCTGGAAAAAGTGTGAGTCACTGGGGACGCCTGGTGGACTGTACAAATTGAAAGGAAAAGTATTATATAACTAATTAACATGGATTCTGTCGCTCGTGTATCTCGACTCAACATCCCAGCTCCTAGTTTTGATGGCTCTGGTTTTTCAAACTGGAAGCTCCGGATGATGAGACATTTAAAGTATGTGGATTCAGTTATGCTTGACCTGGTTCAGGAGGGGGTGCATTCGCTGAGTCAGGCCTATGTACCTACTGACGGAGACTCGCAGGCTGTGCGTAAGCGTAAGGAGGAAAGTTTACAGTGGCTAAATAGCCAAGAGGCTGCATGTGTCGCTCTCCTAACCTCAACATTGTCCGGCACACCACTGGAGGTTACCATTAACTGTGAAACTTCGAAGGACATCTAGGACGCTCTGATTGAAAGGTTTCAGAGTCGGTCTCTCCAACACAGGCTCTTGGTGGGAAAGAAGTTGAATAGGCTTGTCTACAGGCCGGAGAAAGAAAAATTCAGAGAGTATTGTGATCGGTATGACTCCCTGTTGCGTGAGTCTCGTGAGGGCTCGTCAGTCCTTGTGGATGACACGGAGGATGTCCTGAAATTCCTGATGTCGTTGCCGAGTGATTACGACGGGGTCACGAATACCCTGACCAGCGAGTTGAACAAGAAGACCTTGAGCTAGGCTCGACTCCAGATTGAGGACTTCGAGGACATGCGCCGCCACAAGCGCAGCAGGAGTTCGGGTCCGTCGGGCTCATCATCGGCGTCAGCGGCATCAGCCTTCTCCGCCCGCGGAGGGCGCGGCGGCTTCAGGCACAGGCTCTCCTTGCCCAGTTCCTTGCCCTATGCCTCGAAGTCCAGGGGCTGCTCGAACTGCGGCTACTTCAACCACGAGGCAAAGGACTGCCTCAGACCGGGAGGTGGAGCCTTCCGAGGTGGCAGCAGGGGCCGTGGAGACTTCTTTGCCACCAACCGAGGACGAGGCGGCTCCGCATCCAGCTCGTTCTCCTCAGATGGTTCTGGTTCTCGTGGGAACCGTGGCGGCTTCCATCATGGGGGCCGCGGCCGCGGTAGCGCTCGTGGGGGCCGTGGAGGCTTCACCATAAACAATCAGCAGACGGCTTCCTTAGCCAGCGAGCAATACAAGGAGGAAAATGCCTCCTTTGCTGCTCTGGAGAAATCGGTAGAAAACCACATGGTCAGTATTATGAATCTAATCTTTGTTGTATTTCTGTTGGATTCAGGTGCTTCATCTCATATGGTAACGACTGACATGCCTGTCATTGATAAGAGAAAGTTAACTGTTCCAGTAAGGATAAGAATCGCCAAGTCTAACCTGTTCTTGTATGCCTACGAGGAAGGTTATATTATTGGAACTGTAGAAACTGATGAAGGAAAATGGGACTGCAAGGTTCAAGTATTAATAGTTGAAAATCTATCTCACAACCTATTGTCAATAACTAAGCTAGAACAACAAGGTTATACAATAACGTTTTGCAATGGCGTAAGTACAATTGAATACGAAGGTAAGGTAATGGCCCAAGGCGTCAAAGCAGGGTCTGGGTTACATGAACTAACCATAACAGTAAGTGTCTCTGAGGGTGAGTCCTCTCTGCTATCTGCAGAAGAAAATTTGTGGCACAAGAGACTTGGTCATTTAAATGTAAATTATCTAAAGAAATTGAGTACTATGGTCGATAGTATGGGAAGGCATAAATTCGATGACAATGATATGTGTGAGGTTTGTGCTCTAGGCAAACAACCAAATAGTTCTTTTCCAGGCACTCGGCCAAGAACAGAAAGGGTACTGCAGAGAGTTCACAGCGATCTCTGTGGACCTATTGCCCCCGTTGCATATAATGGGGACAAATATTTTATGACCTTTACAGATGATTTTTCTCATTTTGTTATTGTTGTTGGTCTAAAAAGAAAGTCTCAAGCTGCCCAAGCAATTAAAGATTATGTAGCGATGGTGACAACCAAATTTCCTAGTTTACAGATTGAGAAATTTAGGTGTGACAATGGCTCGGAATATTTTAATTCTGTTGTTAAAGATTTCTTTTCAGGAAATGGCACTCAGTATGAGCCAAGTAATCCTTACACCCCTCAACAAAATGGCGTAGCAGAAAGGATGAATCGAACTCTTTTGGAAAAGGCTCGCTGTCTGTTAATTGAAAGCCAACTGAATAAGAGATTCTGGATCGAGGCAATTAAGACTTCTGCTTATCTGTTGAACAGGTCCCCAACAAGAAGTATTCCAGAGGACGTTCTTCCAGTAATACTATGGAATGGTAACAATGCTAAGCCAAATTTGTCAAAGTTGAAGGTGTTTGGCTGCATTTGTGTGGCACGCAAGCCAGATGTTCAAATTACAAATAAGTTTGATCAAAGGAGTAAGAGATGTGTTTTCCTTGGATATGTAGAAAATGGTTTTAAGTTATGGTCACTTAGTGAGAACAAAGTAATACTTTCAAAACATGTTGTATTTAATGAATCTAAGTTTAAGTTTTCAGATGAAGATTCCTGGGTTCACTCTGGACTCAATCAAGATCTAAAGGAAGGTAATCCAGATGACGACAATGACAATGATGGAGATGATGGTGATGAGATGGAATTGGAAGTGGAGTCAGTTTCAGGCGGGGACGCCAATCAAGATAATGATGAAGATGACAATTTACAGGTTGAGGTATTCGATGATACTATGAACAATGAAGTTCGGAAATGTACTAGAGTCAGAGTGAAGCCCAGGTATCTTGAGGACTATGCTACTTTGGCTATGGTCTCTCAAATTGTTAATAATTTAGATGATAATATAATTTCAGATTTTATTAAAAATGGAATCAATGTTTATACTTTGTTCTCTAAACTAGATATAAAATGTAATGACTGTGATTTAGCTTTGAGTGCACTTACTGCTTGTTACGAGGTTCCACAGACTTTTGAGGAAGTGCAAGGAAGAGAGGATGAAAAGGAATGGATGACGGCTGTTAATGATGAATTGGATTCGCTCAAGGAAAATGGTACATGGGAGTTTGTAAGGTTACCCAAAGGAAGAACTCCAATTAAAAGTAAGTGGGTATTCACTGTGAAAGAGGATGGTGATGGTAAGGTTGAAAGGCATAAGGCTAGATTAGTAATAAAAGGTTGCTCACAGAAAAAAGGTATTGATTATAATGAAACTTATGCTCCTGTTGCTAGAATGTCCACTGTTCGTGTTCTTCTTAGTTTAACCAACAAGTTCAATATGTTTGTTGGTCAACTAGATGTAAAAAATGCTTTCCTAAATGGTGTTTTGAAGGAGGAAATTTATATGGTTCCTCCGGAAGGTCTTGAAGATGTACCCGAAGGCCTAGTCTGTAAATTGAATCGTACTTTATATGGTTTAAAACAAGCCCCAATGGAATGGAATGCTAGGTTTGACAACTTTGTAAAATGTTTAGGGTTTCAACAATGTTCAGCAGATAGATGTATGTATGTACTTAATTCAAAAAATGGTAGAGCTTATTTGCTATTGTATGTTGATGACTTCCTTCTTGCTTGCTCTAGTCAAACTGCCTTGTTAGATCTAAAATCAAGATTTATGCAGGAATTTAAAATGAGAGATTTAGGAGACATGTCCTATTTTTTAGGGATCAAAATTACTCGATCTGACGGTGGTATTTTCTTAAGTCAAGAGAATTACCTTAGGAAAGTACTAACTAAATATAAAATGGATCTATCTGCCCCTGTCAAGACTCCCTTGGATCCTCACCCAAGTGGTGACTTAAATTCATCTTTTATAATTGGAATTAAACCTTATCGTGAAGTAATTGGTAGCTTAATGTACGCTTGCATGGCAACTAGGCCAGATATCTGTGTAGCAGTAAATTATTACAGCCAATTTCAAACTAATGCCACTGAAGAGCAGTGGAAAGGTCTAAAAAGAATTCTAAGATATATCAAGGGGACTCTTGATTGGGGCATATGGTTTAGGAGTAATAATAGCAATCCACTGTTAGTGTTTGCTGATTCTGACTTTGCTAATCATAAAGATAGAAAATCTGTGTCTGGTTTCATTTTGGATCTGTTTGGGGATATGGTATTGTGGGGTACTCGTAAACAGTCTTTTGTAGCATTATCAACAACGGAAGCAGAACTAGTAGCGTTGGCTGTAGCGACTGCTGAGGCACTGTGGTTAAAACACTTGCTTCATGAGTTAGGGGTATCTGTGAGCACCATCAAATTATTTGAAGATAATCAGAGTTGCATTTCAGCCTCAAGTAATTGGGATGTAAAACGGTTAAAACATATGGATGTTAAATATAACTTTGTTAAAGATTTGTGGAGAAAGGAATTGTTAGCCGTAGACTATTTACCATCCTCTGAGCAGAAGGCAGATATTATGAATAAAGGGTTGCCTGTTGACACTTTTAATAAACATCGAATTAGTTTAGGTATGTGTTCGAGAAACTGAGGCGGGGTGTTGTATTATATGCAGTTTCTCTGTTTGTAAATAAATGTAATTATGTATTATAAAGTTCTCATATGTATGCAGCCTCTATCAGGGTCATCAATATGTAATGATAAATTTCTCATATTCATAGTCTCCTACCCAGGCCCCATGCACCATCGGCCATGTTTGTGTATGTACTTCCTGTTCCTCTTCTCTGGCACTTCGCCTGCGTACACTGTACTAAGCGGACGTATTATTAAAGTTATCGAAGTGCAGCAAACTCTAGTTTGAGTCTTTACTTAACAAATCCTCATAATCTGAACTCATAAAACTTCTACGCGCTGGGCGCTTTAGCAGGCAGAGGTGACAGCAGACCCTCTCCACCGCTCAGCCGCCAGAGTCTCTCTAGAGTGGAGTATTGCGGCGAAAACAAAAGGTCACATGATTTTTCTTTTAATTTGTTTGTTTGTTGTTGTTTTTTTTGGGGGGGGGGCGAATCCGCCAGTGTCTAAGGCGCAACTCGCGTAACTGCGACTCACCTCTGTGAAGGACGGGGGTTGTGCGACGCACCTTCGCATAGGATACGACTCACCCCGCGTCTTCGCGCTCCCCTTCCCCTTGCTGTGTGAACCGGACCGCGTCCGTCCGTCCAGCGGCGCGTCTCGGTTCCGCGAGTAGCGACTGGGACTGCCATGAATCCCCCCCCCCCCTTCCCCTTTGTCCATCCACGGCCATCAGTTCCCACGACGCTACTCCCCACCAGAGAGACTCTGTGAGCGGTGGGGAAGGCCGGTCGACACCATAATCCTCTGAACTTCACACTCACTTTGTACTACTGCGCCGATTGATTCTTAACTTGTTTTTGTTCATTTCTTTCAGGCTGTGATGCACTATGCTCTGGATGATCTCCACCTCAGAAGGGTGCTCACGCTTGATTTTCATGTAGGATTGGCACAAACCGATGGGTCCTAAGAACAAAGTACGATCTCGCCGAGACCATTCAACAAAGTCTGATCTCGCAGCGACCGTTAAACAAAGTCCGATCTCGCCGCGACCGTTCAACAAAGTCCGATCTCGCAGCGACCGTTAAACAAAGTCCGATCTCGCCGCGACCGTTCAACAGAGTCCGATCTCATAACCGGCGCGTTCCGAGTAAACGCGTTTTGAAAGTTCGGGGTCCAACGACAAATCACCGGATGATTTATGTTAAAAAGTGAAAGTGCTCCATAATTATTCAGTCCTTCCTGAACATAATGATACCAAAATTTTTTTATTTTGGGTCGGTTTTGTCTTGAAAATTAGGAATTGTTTTAATCTTTCCGCTGATTTGGCCCTTTGGGCTTACTTTCCTCCATGAGCCTTGGCCTATGAAGTTTAAAAATGGCGGCACTGTTTTCCAATCGTTTGAACCTCTCGCGCCTCTTCACCATACGGCCGGGCACCCCAGGCAATCATTCACGTGTAGCCACTCGCGTTGTACTGGTGGTATCGCGAAAAAATTACAGCTTTAACCTGGGTCCATGTTCGACTCGCTTATACCCACCATCTATCTTTACCGGTTTGGGAGCTAGAACCGAGGGAAGTGCGAGGCGCCGCCGCGCCTGCGCCTATCTCCTTGCCCCGTATTCCCCACTCCCCCACAGTTTGACAACATTAGTTCTTTGTCGGTGTAGCAGACGACTCGCCTTGAAAGAGATTCCTATCAAAAATTAAGAATCATATTATCATATACACAAACGCGAAAATCAGTTGCGCAATGACGAAACGGATACCAAAATAAAAAGGTACACTAAAAGAAATTGTATACTTAAGGTTATTGTTTTAATTTTAAATGTTTGAAATTTGTTTTACCAGAACTCATTCAGGTTATGGTTTGTTATATTTTGTGATTGTGATTGCAATAATAATGAAAGTTTGATTGCGGAAATAAAAGAAACAATTATTTTTGTGATGATATGTACATGTTATCAGAATACATCCTACTAATTGATTACTCGAACAGTTGGGCTCACCTCTTCTCTCGGAAGCATGAACTCCTTTCTGCCACTTCCCAAAAATTGATTTAATTTCTAACGTATGAACTCAGTTTTTGAAGTAAATTATAAACTGTGAGTGGACTTCTAACTTTTTATTTACTTTCTGCATGAACTTATGTAATAAGAAAGCTAATTTGGAAGAATCGTGTCAGTCTGCTGCAAGGAAAATATGAAAGGATAAGACGTGGGACTGTGTTCGGCAAGCATATATTATTTCAACATACTGCAACTTATTGATAACAGAACACAGTTGAATTGAATACGACTTCAGAAGCCAGCTACTAAAATACTATATATCACAAGTGATAAAGAGATCTGTAATTAGAATTCACTCAACATACAACTTAAAAGACTTTCACGATATTGGTACAAAGCTCAAAACAACAAGGGAAACACAATATAGGAACTAAAAAACTATAAATAATTGACTTTAAAAGTCCAGGTGCGGATCACAAAAATAAACTAGTGATGTGGATTATCATGAGATTCATGCACAATGGCAAAACAGTCAGCAAACTACCAACACAAATATGTCTAATTAAACTGCCATAGTGACTTAGAACATTTAGACTCACACAGTCTAAGTACAGTAATGAAAATAGTCTCACTAATTGAGTTGGTCAATATTAAATTACTAAGCATTAAAAAATAACACACACAAAAATAAAATAATATAAATTACTTGCTCAGTCATAATACTTAAAGCTCAAATCAAGAGTACAATAAAAATAGGAAAATTGGCAGCATCATCACATTAAAATCACTTATTATTGACATCATCAGATATCAGATTCCTCCTCATCATCTTCCTCCTCATCTTCTTCCAACAGTTCTCGCTGCTGTTCTATCTCTTGCGGAACATCATCTTCTTCATCATCATCTTCAGATACAGTCTGACTAGTAAGTTTGTTGTAGTAAGGTATGAAAGCAGTAGGGATCAAATCTTTTTGTACATACCATTTTAAATCTTTGACTAGCTTGGGTTTCAATGGGAGTGGCTCTTTGTAGGCGGGGTGCAGCTGGAGTGTGCTCCAGTTTACTGGACGACCCCGTTTCTTCTGAAGTATTTCTTTGGAAGTGCAAGCATCTCCAAACTCAAGCTTGTACGTTGCCACATCAGGATTCAAACTGTCAATTGTGATTTCACGTATTTTTGAGATGGGTATTTTTGCCCATAACAAGTGTTCAGCAATATCTTTAAAAGAAAAGATTGTCTTCTGGTCAATCTCCTTCACTATGTAAGCTGGCTTTTGAACCTTGGCGCTTTTCATGTACCCATACCACTGGGCTGGAGTAAAAATCTGCATATTTCTAGTTTTCTTCTCTATTTGAGCATGGACACTATCACACTCCATCTGTGTGTGCCCTTTCTCCAAATAGCGATGAATAATTTTTACATTGTACTTCCTGGCTGCAAGGTAGTACATGGAATACAAAAACTTATTCTTATTTTGACCTGAACAGGAGTCACTGTAAATTTTAAATTCAGTAACTCCGTTCTTTACAGCCTCTTCAAAAAAACTCAGCACGCAGCTAGAAATTTCATCAGATCCTCTTTTAGCAATTGTCTGATCCCAAACGAAACAATATGCCTGACCAGTAGTACAGTCATAAATAGTAAAGTTGTATGAGGACAGTTTTCTTTTGTAGAAAAACTCACCAACTTCTGACTTAGGGGAATATAGTACCTTTTGAAGATCAAATGTAAGTACTCGCACATTCTTGTCTGGGGCTCCATTAATGCTGTTCTCCTTATCTGACTTTTTCAGTTGCCGGACCGTATTCTTGCTCTCAACGTGTACTTGATATTTTTGAGAAATTGTCTCTTTTTCTTCGGGGGTAGACCGCTCCCATTGGACACACTGAGCACACTGATCTTTCTTCGGCTTAAAGAAGCTCAAATTGAAACAGGTATTAAAAATATCCCTGTATTGTCTTCTAGTAGCTGTGTTAGGGAGCTCACCTCTTTCTAGAAGATACAACCGATGCATCTTTGAAATTGATAGGTTTTCATCCAGATATTTTCTTCTGGAATCTTCCCGGCAGTAGTGACTCTCAACAGTTGGAAATTCTTTTATGTGGTTCTTCACATTTTGTATGAGTTCAGGTGACAACCTCTTCTTAGTTTTGGGATGTGTCCCTCTCTTGTCAGGGCTATTCTTGTTCACAGCTGTGTGAACAACAGTACTACTAATGTCAAGGGTATTAAGAAACATGGTTTGACAAACAGGTATTAAGTTGCCATCAGGGTCATGAAGAAAATACTGATATGAATGCATTCTATATGGCTTTACCCTATTTTCATTTTCAGTTGTCCTTTGCTTTATGCCAACAGTTCGAACCAATTTGTTTATCATGTTCCACTGCAAAGTTTTGTTTTGCGTACCATAATATTTTTTGAAAATACTCAATCTGTGTTCATCAGTCATTTTCATGTAACACTTTTTACGGCAAGATGCCTGACAAGCTGCCTTTAGCTCTCTTGCTTTTACTTCTTTCCCTCTCAGACTGACGTGTTCGACCCCAGAATTATACGCAATTTTTGCTTTAGTTGACTTCCAGTTGATTTTTCTTGTACATCTCTTTTTAGGTGGTGTTTTCTCACTGATGTTTGATTTTCTTTTTCTCTTATTATTTACTGTTTGCACAGGCTCCTCTGGCTCAGAAGTAACATCAAGAAAGTCAATGTCTGGAACAGTGTCTTCAACTTCTTGAATTAAAAGAGAATCTTTTTCAAGACCATCAGAAGGTGGTTGCAAAAATAATGCCTTCTTTACATTAGTGCCTGTACAACAGAGAAACAGACATGTCAGGTAGTGAACTATAAAGAAATGTATTTCTAATGTGATCAAAATATTTTATGAATGTAGATTTGCTTACCTTGCTTAATGTTATTGCCAGGAGTATTGGATACTACTGCTGTTACTGTTGGTCCAGAAATATCATTCAAAGGCATAGTACTAACATTTTGCAGAGGTGTTAGTTCTGGCACTGGGAACTGTGGTGACACCTCTGGAATGGCATATTGATTCATGCAGAGAAGTGGTGTAAGATTATCAAATCCTGCCTGGTCACCTTCTAACTGGAATGTCTCCTTTAAATTCTGGCCTGCATAACAAACGAGGAGAGCAAGTGTAAATAACTACACAGACATTTTTAGCTCATAGTTTTGATATTAAAAGCAATTTTCAATTAAATATTCTCTGTATTATTAAGCTCTTAGAAAAATAAGAATGAAATAGTAACAAAATCATGTATTAACTTATGTTTAATCAATATATTTCAAAAACATACCTAGCCTGTGAATTTGATCAGAATTTTCTACGTAACTTGCTATTTTCTCCTTTGGTTCAGGGGATTTAAAAAGCCGCACTTTGACTCCTTGAACTATAGAAAAAAAATTAAAACTCTGTAAGAATGTTTTGAATAAATACATAAACAAATGTAAACAAAACATGCCTTACCAGCTTTTGCAGAGGTATAAACCATATTAGAAGCTGGTGAAATCTTTCTCGAATCAGCATTGTTGCTCCTGTATGGTGTAGAGTGTGAACTTCCTGGCGTTGATTCAACAGCTGGAAAATTTTCAAAACGTAAAATGAACTTACAAAATGTTAGATAATGGTAAATTTATTGTGTGAGAATGACGAGCTAAGGAACTTACTCAGAGAAGGTGAAGATACTACTCGCTGCTGATCAGGTTGATCATGCTCATCAAATAGCTCACTCTCATCACATTGTTCATCAGGCTGCTCTTCAGGTTGCCCATCAAGCTGCTCATCGAGTTCCTCACCAGGTTCCTGCTGTTGGTTGTTGTTTATTTCTTCTGCAAAGCAAAGAAAACATTTATTTGTACATGGCTGTTCAGCCATATTCCAATGGGACAAAATTTTGTCATATCTTACTTGTGTTTCATGGTTACTTACTCAGGAAATCTACACTCAGCACAGCAGCCTCACTGCGAGTGAACAACGCTGCTAAGTCATTGACTGGACTGGGAGAACGACCCCTGGCTTGCCTCGCCAACTCCCTCAATAATTTCCGTCCTTGACTAAACATTTTATTAGTTTTTCCTGCAACAGAGACACCAAGTTAACTATTTTGAAAATTTTTCCTGAAACTGGCTGGCATAGTCACTTCTTGAATCGAAAACATGTATAAGTACAATTGAAGAAAATAAATTACATTTTGATAGCACTCTAAAATGTTATAAGTGAAATAAAAAGGAGGTGATACTCAAGCTAGTGAAAAATTTAAAACCACTCCAAATTAAACCACGCTAGTAAGATTGATACGAAATACGCTGTTAAAACAAAGGGTTGGAAAAACAATATTTTTATTCGGTTAATCGACAGTCATGACTGTCGGTTAACTTGTTCGATTTTCTATTAGTAAAAGCACAATTTCGGTGAAGACTAATCGATTAACCATGGCTTTTGTTCGAACATTCGAATAACCGTTAGTCTGTTCTTCCACTTTACATTAAAACATCATTTTAACGAGAATAGGACAAGATAAAAGAGGTTATGGGACACATCAAACCGGCAGAAGTAACATTTGTACGTCTTATTCCAGATTGCAGTTTCTTCGAAAATCAAAGACAACACCACTCGATGAAAAAAAAATTGTTAATCGTACCTTCCAAAAAATCTTACCTCGTTTACGGCGTTGAAAATTAAACAAGGGTATTCCTCTCTGCAGAGCGCGTGAAGCTCCCGCTCACGTCCGCCCCCGACACCTCCGGAGCTTTGCCTGCCTGCCTGGCCTGTCTCCTCCTGCGCGAGCCCAGCGGGCCCAGCGGCGCAACGCTGCGTGGAGTTCGGACTATGTTGCACGGAGCGTCGGTGTCAAAATGAGATCGGACAGTTTGTTTTTCAATGATTACAGGCATTTCTAATTATATTTCACAAAAAGTGTCTTAATCAAATAGATTCAGAAAGTTTTTTTCTATCGGAATCAGTTTTCATCTTCGTACACTCCAAAAAAGGACATCGGACTATGTTGAACGGTCGCTGCGAGATCGGACTTTGTTTAACGGTCGCTGCGAGATCGGACTTTGTTGAACGGTCGCGGCGAGATCGGACTTTGTTCAACGGTCGCTGCGAGATCAGACTTTGTTGAATGGTCTCGGCGAGATCGTACTTTGTTCTTAGGACCCATCGAAACGATGCTGATGGCTACACTGTAAATCCTGGCGGGGTGTCCAGCAAGTAGGCGACAAAGTCGCCTGACCCGCAAAACTAGGCAACTAAACTAGGCGTCTTATGTCGCCTATCTGGGAGACACCTTCTGGTCTTCCAGGGAATTGCATGGGCACAATGGGTGGAATGCCTATGGACTCGTACAATGCAATTTCCCGGAAGACATCACTCACTAACAAGGGGTCGACTACGTCGAACGATACATTCAAGACAACCAGGTCTCAGAACATCTCTCCCCTATGATTAAATACATGAGGAACTATTGAATCAATGAGGTTGGGGTTGCTGTGCTTGCCGTGGGCCACCCATAACACCGGACAAAGAATGCCGTAGAAAGTTTTCACAAAACTTTGAAGAAAACCGTAGGCATTCGTCCGGCGTTTTGGAAATTTATTGGTAAGTGGTGATTTTGAGTTATCCTTGACCATGCCTTTTGATCACATTTGTTAAAAAAAATATTTTTTACATATTTTTAGATGCTCTGAGAAAGGTTGACGGATATCGTAGGAGAGACCGCTCCCAAATGCGCAATTATTTGGCGCCTGCCAGAGCTCACCGCCAGGCCTACACTATGCAGGACCTAAACATCCAGCATTTGCGGGGGCAAGTACACTTTCGGCGCGCGAACGGACCTGATATTGGTCAATTTCCAGTAACCTCTGATGCTGTTGCTGCAGAAACGGCAAAGGATCCTATCCTCTCTCGAGTTCTTACTCATTGTAGATTAGGATGGACCAGACGTGGTTCCCACCCTGACATTGTAACTTATTTCGGATTTAGAGATAGTCTCACCATTGTGATACCCCCCTCTCTACAGGCTGTTGTACTAAAATTAGTTCATCAAGGCCATCCTGGTATTGTCCGTTCTAAAACTTTGGCTAGGTCGAAAGCATTTTGGCCTTCCCTTAACTCTGACATAGAGACCTTAGTTCGTAGTTGTCTTGCTTGTGCAGCAATTAATTTGCCTAAGCTTAAAGAATTTTTGCCCTGGCCAGGTGCAAAGGCGCCCTTTGAAAGAATTTATGACTTCTTTCAGTTTAAGTCTCTTACATTTTTCCTCTTGGTTGATGCCTATTCCAAATGGCTTCATGTATCCTTCATGCAACGTACAACTGCATCCCATGTTAATAAGGATCTTCTATCAATTTTCTCTGTGTTCGGTTTACCTGCAACCGTTATGAGTGATAATGGCCCACCTTTTGATAGCAATGAGTATGCACAGTTTTGTACTTCATTCAATATCACCATACTTCACTCACTCCCCGTATATCATCTGGCTAGTAACGGTATAGCTAAAAGGAATGTTGCCATTGCCAAGCGTGCATTGGGTAAATTGCTATCCTCAAATAATTCTTCAGTGACCTGTTGTCCTTCATAAGTTCTTGTTTAACTTTCGCAATACACCCAATACTGTAACCAATAAATCCCCCAATGAGATGCTCTTGGCTTATCAGCCTCGTACGTTGTTCATTCAGTTGCTTCCAGCCTCTGATGCTGCGGGCTTCAACAATAAATTTAGAGATGAGGAGAATGTGTTTTTGAAGCTACATGCTCCTAGTCCTACAGTGCAAGGTACTATTGTAAGATCTATTAGAAACAATAGATATTTAGTCTCTATTGAAGGTGTCCTCAAGGAAGTTCTTCATAATCATTTGTCAAGAACAATTAGTTAAATTGTTCAGAAAAACGACCGAAAGCAAAACCTTAAGTCAATCTTAAATGATGAAAGCCTAGAACAAGTAAGAATAATATTCCTCCCATTCCTAGATAAATCTGTTAAGAGAAGAGCATGTTTTGACTCGACTTAATTTCAGAGCGCTAGTTCCAGTGATAAACTTGGAGATGAATTTACGATGTCAACAGTCCAGAGATTGAAGCGCATGTGTGCTGACCAGGCCGAGGAAATTAAGGAGCTGAAGGCTGCCCTTCAAAGATCAGAAGAGCACTATTCTAATCTTGTTAGATTAAACAGTATGTGGCAAGAGTAGCTCAATCGAAAGAAAAGTGGAAGCAGCTCAAGCTCGAAGCACAAGTCAGAGGAAAGGTTCACATAAGAAATCAAGTAGTCAGCGTGAGAAGGTAAGATTCAGCGAACTTCATTTCATGCAAACACACGTGCGGCACGACACACGAGGCTGTGGGGAAGGCAGCCCCGGCCCCACTTCATGTAGTACATTTAGGCTCACTGTATTCATCTGCCCTTGATTTGGTTCTCTACACGCCTAGCTCTGAGTTTAAGCTGTTTCCGGTTACTGTGCGTGTGGATGGCTTGCTGTTGCGTGGTTACCTGGACACGTGTGCGTCCAGGACAATTTTGAGTGACCAGTTTTGTACGAATTTTAAGAGTTTAAAACCTGCTAATGTTGTAATTAGGGTAGCAAACAAAAGTGACATGAAATGCCGAGGTGTTTACCACCCAACTCTTGATTTTGGCAATAATTTTAAGGTAACACATCCTGTTTTAGTTTGTTCCCTGTCTGTTGATTTTATTGTAGGTGATGATTTTCTGAACAAATACAAAGCTAATATTGATTACAGTTCAGGCACTGCAACCCTTTCTCTAGGTTGTCAAACTGAGCAGTTGCAGCGGCTGGCTGCCCTGACTCCCGATGTTGCTTGCAATTCTGTCTTTCAGGATGAGTTTTTGCGATTAGCGCAAATTGATCCGTTGACAGTGCATTTTAGTGACCTTCCCTTGTGTAGTGCGGAACCAACACTTTTACTGCCCCACGAGCTCACTATGGTGCAGTGTTCTACCCCGTTTCCTGCTTGTTTGCCCGCTGTCCTCACACCTCAATGCATTTTTAACTGTGATTTTCTCTTTTCTCTCGAATGTTATTTAACTGATCTCTTGCTAGTTCCGGTTTTCAATGCCTCTGGTCACGTGGTTCAGCTCCCTGCAGGTGTGCAGATAGGTCGCATTGCGTTTGAGGACAGGGAAGTCCTCCCCGCGGAGGTGACGTCACTCACCCTCGCGCAGGTTCATTACGAGCTCCGGCCGGCTGCAGCTCGCAGCCGACCAGTGTGACGTCATAACTGTGTGTGCGGAAGCTGACCTGACCGAGGATGAAAAATTGACCGCTCGTAAAATGTTAGAAAAATACATTGACTGCTTTGGCTATGAATTGAAACCTGGTTGTTTCGTTCCACATATTTATGCACATTTAGAATTAAAAGAACCTGGAAATTATTTTCGTAAGAACTGGCCATGGAGCTTGCAGCAACAAAAATTAGCAGATATTAAAGTTAAAAAGTTACTTAAAGAGGAGGTGATTGGCGAGTCTTTTACAAATAATTGTCTTCCTGTTTTTATTATTTTAAAGCGTGGTTCTACCCTAGAAAAGCCCGTTGGGCGTTTGCTTATTGATGCTCGCGTGGTAAACAAGAAATTACACGAGTATAAATTTAGACAAACAACTATAGATGAGTGCCTCCAATATTGTTGAGACAAAAATTTACTTTCCGTTTGTGATATTGTTAGCTATTTTCATACAATTAAATTGACTGATCAGTCGACTGATTTGCTTGGGTTCCAAGTTGGGCACAAGCGCTATAAATTTCTCCGTTTGCCTTTTGGTTTAAAGACTTCACCTCAAATTGCGCAGGCTACAATGGCCCATGTTTTGCAACAATTACCATTGGTCCACTACGTTGACGACATTGTTACAGGAGGGGCCACTTTTACAGATGCATTAAACTTATTCGAGTCAGTTTTGCAGCGTTTTAGGGCAAACAACTTACAGGCCTCCCTGCAGAGGAAAAATGTTCCTGGAAGGAAAGTGAAGTGAAATTATTAATAGAGACTGTAATGAAGAAGAAACGAGGGAAAGTGACACATATTTCAGATGTAAAGTTCTGGAGGCAAGTGGCGCAAGAAATACCAGGCATTCCGTAGAATTCCGAGCAATACCAGACCAAATGGGGGAAT
>NW_026267315.1:142341-147699 GCF_000697945.3 Frankliniella occidentalis | reverse complement strand
TTTCTTCTATTAAACTGATCATACGCGCATCATGAACATCAATAAACCAAAGGTAAGAGTCGGAGCAAAATACACATTCAATTTCTGATTGTAAATGAAGATCTGTTTGCATCAGTAACCTCGCATTCATACGCATCGTGGGCTTTGAGTTGATAAATGGGCCTTAGCATTTCATTGAATGATAAAATATCTTCATTCCTCTAGGTCGTGATGGTGTCCCAGAGTAGAATTCAAGAAATGTTGAAGCAGGGACTTATACTCCGGCCACCACAACCATCACTAGGTAAATATATATCTCATTGAACGCAGTCTCTCCCACAACTTTAGTGCCTATTTATTTACATTATATTCTTCAGCAGGATCATCTCAACCGCAACCTCAACCCCAACCAGAACCTCAACCAAGCCGCCCTGCAGAGGAAAAATGTTCATGGAAGGAAGAAGAAATAAAATTATTAATCGAGACAGTTATGAAGAAAAGAGATGGGAAAGTGACTCACATCTCAGATGTGAAGTTCTGGAGGCAAGTGGCTGAAGAAACTCCAGGCATTCCGTGGAATCCCGAGCAGTGTCAGACCAAGTGGGGTAATTTATTGCGAGGCTACAGCCGCAAGACTACTGCTAGTCATTCCACGGGGGGGGCCTCCACTAAACCTCAACACTTGTGAAAAGTTTCTCTACGAAGAGAGCGCAAAGCTCAGCCCTAGAACAGCCTTCATGATCCCTGAAGGCCAGGTAGTGGCGGAGGACATCGACATCACCCCTAGCTCCTCCAGTAGCACCCAAGGTGCCAATGTGGAACCCTCTCAATTGACACCACACAGGAAGAAGAAAAAGGTACCACATGGCACTGGGTCCAACCAGGCTGGAGCTAGGAGTAACTTGCAGGCTGCGTTCCTCCACTTCCTGAATAAGTCCGATGAAAGGAAGGAGGCTAGGACGAGCTATGAACTGAAACGAGTTGCTGTTATGGAGGAGCAGATGCAACTACAAAAAGACAAATTGAAGATGAGAAAAGCTGAATTAGAATTTAAAAAATCAAAGTTATTAGAGAAGCAGAAAGAGAATAGAAACAAACTAGAGATGAAAAGGAAATTGGTCGAGGTGGAGGAGGAGAAAGTTAAGCTCCTGAATTTGCTGAGGGAGAATCAACTGTCGCTGTGATAAATTTTAAGTATTTTTGTACATACATTTAGTATCTGGCTAGAGAGCAGTCATCAGGCCATGTCAGATAACTCAGTCTCTGAGTTATTTACACACTGACCTACCTGACTTCTGCTCACTAGCACGATACAGATGTGAACAGGGGATTCAGGAAGGGCAGTGTGTTTATAACTTAGAGACTGATCTATGAGATATATTTTGATGGACTGGCTGTGGCATTTATTTGTGTAAGTAGTTATTACTCTTCTAATTGTTATTTTTGCATAAGAATTGTTCTCTCTTAGATTTACTTTTCGAAATTTCGATCACTTTGTCATGGATGTAACGAGCCCATCTCGAAAGGTCAACAACCAATTTGAAAAGTTACATTTCAATTGAATGATGGACACACTAATTGTTTGGTAGGATAATGACAGAAACAAATATCACGCAATATCACGTACTTACAACATTTAGACGTTAAAACTGCATTCGTACATGGAGACCTTTCTGAAAAAGTGTTTATGGCACAACCTAATGCTCCACCTGATTTTAAAATTCCAGGCACTGAGCAGCTAGTATGCAGATTGAGGAAGGCTGTCTACGGGCTGAAACAAGCAGCAAGAAGCTGGTATCAGAAGGCAGACAACCTACTCAAGAAGGAAGGATTCCGGAACTCCAAGCAGGAACCATGCATCTACATCAGGACCAGCCTACGGTGACAATAGTTGCCCTTTATGTTGATGATTTTTACCTTTTCTATAATGATGAGGTTCAAAAATCAAACCTACTAAATGCTCTTAGTGCTGTAATTACTATAAAACATCTGGGGGAAGCAAAGAACTGCTAAGGTATGAGAAGAGAGAGAGATTTGGAGAAAGGTACCCGGAGACTCCACCAGGAGGAATACCTGGAGTCTGTGCTTAAAAGGTTCAGCATGGACGGGTGCAAAGGAAAGCAAGTTCCTTTTGAGTCTAAGTTAAAAATATTTAATCTTGAGCAGGGATACCAAGGGAAATTCGATTATCAGCAACTCATTGGCAGCATCCTGTATCCGAGTACAAATACAAGGCCAGATATTTCTTATGCTGTGAGCTTTCCCAGTTCAATTGTTGCTACACTAGTACTCACTGAGAACTAGCGAAAAATGTATAAAGTTACTTGAAACAGCATTCGAAATTGGGTCTGAATTTCAAAAGGTGCAGCAATGCATCTCTCTTAATTGTTGGGTACTCAGATGCAGACTGGGCAGGAAATCTAACAGATTACAAATATTATACCGGATACTGCTTTACCCTCGATGAAAATTTAATATCGTGGGAGAGTAGAAAGCAGAGGACTGCTGCCCAGTCCACAACTGAGTCTGAAACAATGGCATTGGCAGAGGCAGTTAAAGAGTCTTAAGATCTAAATGCATTAATTGGTAAACTGTTTGACCATGGCAGGCAAACGATCCAAATGTTTTGTGATAATGCTCGAAGCATGTGTGCTCAAACCAAGAAAATCACGCCGATTGGGCCATATCTTTGATCTGTGGAGTGTTTGGCAATGAAGAAGACAAGCAATATTGGTGTCGACCAAAGAAGGCGTCGGGGTTCAAAAACTTTCTGCCTGTATTCCTTAACCAGTGTCAGTTCCTGGATTCGGTTATTGCCTTGTTTTACAGAAATAGTAACAATGTGCCTCTAACTTTAACTTTTTTCCAGTGCTATATACCGAATGGAACAAGAAACATCTAATTGACGATGTTGGGACAGGACAATTTAGACCATACACAAAGAATGAGCTGCGGTCTCTAAGCGATGGTCTGCCATCATACCTTTCAGACAGGTCGCAAGGCCTGTATGATTGGAGTCATCCTAGACAGTAGTATGGGCTGCACTTTATTGCGCAGGAAATGTTGCGGGTGGTGGGGGGCTCAGAAAACGAATCCGTTGCACAGAGTGGGGTGCGCAACGTTTTTGTAGCATGTGACGACGGTGGAGGGGGAAAGTATTTTTTCTGCCTTGGTCGGGTTTCGATCTCGGAACTTTGGTTTCCTGGTTCCTGGTAGATCACTGGACCTCTGAGGGATCGGGGTCGGGGCCCTTTTTCGGCTTAGCTCGGGAGACGCTCGGATCGGATCGGCCGGCTCGGCCTACATGGGGTATCGGCAACTAGTAGTGTTTACACGTTTCGCCGTAAGAGGCGCTCGGCTCGGGCCGGCTCGACACCTGAGAAGAACAACCGCTTACTTCCGCGGACTGGAAACAAACCCGCTTACCTCTGCAACCCTCAAACAAAACCGCTCACCTTTGGGACATGCAAACAAAACCGCTTAAATGACTTTTTTACACATTTCGAGGTACGGGTATCAAAATGATCACGGAAAAATTCTCTTTCGAATGATACATATATTTCAGAATGTGTAAAAAAGTCATTTAAGCGGCTTTGTTTGCGTGTTCCAGAGGTAAGCGGTTTTGTTTGAGGGTTGCAGAGGTAAGCGATTTTGTTCCCAGTCCGCAGAGGTAAGCGGTTGTTCTTCTCAGGTGTCGGGCTGAGCTCACAGCACCCCGGCACCGCTCGCAGTTCGCGCGACGATACGTCGAGAGCGGAGTTCATTACCTCTCAGCGGTTGGACGAGTAAGGTATACTTGTTAACTTAGTTCGTGTCTTTTGTTTTTGAGGAGTACATCATGTTTGTTGTTGAGTGCTATTTCAACATTGACGTTGAGGCGCGCCAGCGTTTGGAGTTGGCTTGTCATAAGGATGGGTGGTCATGCATTCGGTTTGTGGAGAGAGGTGATTGTGTCGACATTTTTAAATTTGAGTGTATATCTCAAATGTTGCGAGAGAAAGTGCACGTTTTCCGCCGTATTACACGTCACTTGACAAAACGTCCTTACCCTGCGGGTACTCCTCCAGACTACTTTGGCTCTTTGGAGATTTCCTATAAATTGATAAATGGTCGGGCTGTTGTGTTGTTCGAGCGTGAGTGTGATTTTCCTGATAGGAATCGGCAGGATGATGTACTCTCGCGCTTTATTCTAAGATCGAATGCTTGGAAAACGATTTTAAGAAATCAATGCTTTAAATTTGCTTATCTCTTATCGCTAGAGCAACCTGGGGTTCCCTTAGAGTTAATTAGAGTGAGCGCGAAACGCATGTGTATAACATATGTGCCAGAGCATTTGAACGAGAGGGGTAGACGGGCTTATATGAGAAAATATAATTTATAGAATGTGATCTTGTGAGTGAGTGAGTGTGTGTGTGTGCTTGTTTAAAAATTGTATATAAATAGGGGTATGCTTTCTTTTAGAAGCTCATTCTTTTAGTTGAGTTTTGAGCGTAAAGATGTCGTGGGTTTTCTTTCTCATAATGTGTTAGTGTTAAATTTGCCTTGGCTGATGTGAACGACACTGTGAAGAATGTGACTTCTTATTGTTTTGATCAACGGATAGCTGGGGATATAATAATTAGTTTTAAGTTGTTTTGTTTTCTTTGCTCCATTTTGCTTAATTATTTCTCAGTGTGTGTTAGATAATTTTGAGGAGGAAGAGCAGGAGGTAACGGAGCTAAGAAGGGGGCTAGTGTGTGATCTCAGCACAACTCTCTTTTTTCCTTCTCTCACCATGGTGCATCAGTGCGTGCAAGATGTAAGTTTATTTTTGTAAACAACGTTGAAATCGTTTTTTTGTTTATCTTCGTAACATATGTTTCATGAATTTGTGTGTGTTTCTTATCGTAGTGTTTCTTACTTTTTCAGCTTCGCGCTACAGTGATTGAGTCATCGTCAGGGCCAGCCACAAGAACGTTTTGGTCAGAGGCACGTGGGCACGGGGTATGTATTTTTGCTTCTTCAAACATGTGAAAATGTGTTGTGTAATACATTTATTGTGTGTATGAAATATGGATCCATATACTAATATGTAACGTTTGTTTTTTTCATTCCGGGTTGCTAAAAGGCAGTTGGGCGGCTTGTTAGATGGGGAGAATGTGCAGAAATCTGTAACGCTGATTGAGAATATCGAGTGGAGAGAAGAAAATATGAGAAGATAGCGAGGAGGTTGGTCACCTTGAAAGCCAAGTTGGAGCGTTTACGCCTTAAGGTAAGCATCATTATCATTTTTCCTTTCTCGAGAACACAAAACGAGTATTTTGAGAAGTAAACCTATGCTTTTTTAAAATGTCTGAATTGTACTTATTCGTTTTTGTCTTTTGTCGTTGTTACAGGAGC
>NW_026267315.1:139797-142291 GCF_000697945.3 Frankliniella occidentalis | reverse complement strand
ACACAAAACGAGTATTTTGAGAAGTAAACCTATGCTTTTTTAAAATGTCTGAATTGTACTTATTCGTTTTTGTCTTTTGTCGTTGTTACAGGAGCGTGAACGGAAGAGGTGGTTGAACTTTTCTCCACGCACGCGTTGGCATGACCTCGCATGACCTCCCCTCGGCGTGGTCGGCGTGGCTCGGGGGGAATGGTCTGAACTTCCCCTGTAGGGCCAGCCCCTCTGAATGGACTTTCCATCCACGCCTGTCTGGACCTTCCATCCACGCCCACGCCCCTCTCAACACATGTCCTGGGGAGATTGGCAGAAACTTCCCCTTGCCCGAGGAAAGCCCCGGGGGAATGGAGTTCCCTTCTCTTGGCCCGCCCCGGCATGGAGAGTCCGGGTGAATGGGCTTACCCCGCGCGATGGGAGGACCCCGCGATCTGGGTTAGGTATCCCGTCAGCGCGTCACCGTCACTGGGTTGGTGGGGAGGGTGAGGGAGCTGTAGTTTTATTTGATTTGGAAACAAGTCGGCTTAAATCTGACTCTGACATTCTGCAAATAGGGGCTAGATGAGGAAAAAAAATTGACACATTTATCTAGCCTACAAAAACTAGCCCAAGGGAAACAACTAAAGTTAACGGGTCAACATCCTGTTCCAGAGACCTCTTTAGGCATGGAAAATAGGTGAAAGCAATCCCTCTCCAAGCTGCCATCACCAGTTTTATAAATTTTCTAGTTTCATTTAAAAAGGTTGTTTATTTGTGTGCTCATGATGCCTTTGCATTTGATGGTCCTAGTTTAAAAAGGTTGTTTATTTGTGTGCTCATGATGCCTTTGCATTTGATGGTCCTAGAATTTTAGCAGCAATCAGTCGCAGTGGCCAATTGCTAAGTTTTCAGTCTACAGTAAAGGGTCTTGTGGATTCCCTACCTATTCTTTAAAAAGAATAGACCTGGAAAATCAAATGCATTGGGAATAGTTGCTTAAGATTTAAATATTTCATTAAAAGATACACATGATGCTGTAACAGGCATCACCATGTTAGATCTTATTTTACAAGAACTAAAATTGTCAGCTTCATATCTTATTACTAAATCTGTACTTGTAACTACTTTAATTAACAGAATGGAGTTAAAAATACATCTTGAGAATGTACTTACTAAGGGCATGTTAGATAAATTTGCTAAAGGTGGTTTAACAGTTGAATCTATACAAGAAACTTTTAATGCCAGTGGTGTGACAGGAGTAATTTCATTAGTGAAAAGTATTACTAAACATAAAGCCTTCATAGACAAATTATGTGATTGGTGTCAGAAGCAGAATGCAGGGCATTCAACTACTGCACCAGAGACAAACACAATTTTAGAATTTACAGCTTCAACCTCTACTGCTACTGAACCTGTTAATGAATTTTTACATGTAGCATGGACTTCAAATGAACCTGAAGAAAGGCAGTTTTCCCTGATCTTTTAAGACAATATTTAACTCCTGACTTTGAGTCCAGCCAACAGTTGCCATTCGGAGACTTTTGAATCTATCATCTGCATACACTACTTGGTGCTCTCACATACCAGGTGGGTCGTTGTTTTTGCCCAGTGAAACATGAATTTTACACTTTTGTCACCAGGTGCCTAATGGATCCAATCCAGTCGGTAAGACAGTTAATTTTGTACATTATTTTTTGGTTTCTATAATAAATTGTGAACAAAATAAGTGCTTGTTTCCTCTCCTAATGCGAAGTGCATTTCAATCTTCGTGAACGGACGTGAACACGGAGAATAAAGAATTAGTTGTCACAACTAATAAAAAATGAGTGATTTTAGCGGTTAGAAGAACAAGAAGTTCCAAGATAGCCGCCACGGACCACAACAAACATTCAACTGTTTTCACGAGCAGTCCGTTTGCGCTCGGGAGCCCCGGGGGAGTATTAGGAGCTTTTCTGCGATTCAACTGATCATACGCTCATCATGAACACCAAAAAACTTAAGGTAAGAGTCGCAGCAAAATACACATTCAGTTTCTGATTGTAAATGAAGATCTGTTTGCATCAATAACCTCGCATTCATACGCATCGTGGGTTTTGAGTTGATAAATTGACCAAAGCATTTCATTGAATGATAAAATATCTTCATTCATCTAGGTCGTGGTGGTGTGACAGAGTAGGACGCAAGAAATGTTGAAGCAGGGCCTTATACGCCTGCCACCACCACAATCACAAGCTACAGATATATCTCATTGAACGCAGTCTCTCCTACAACTTTTGTCCCTATTTATTTACATTATATTCTCCTTCAGCAGGATCATCTCAACCCGAACCCAAACCAGAACCAGGCCTCCCTGCAGAGGAAAAATGTTCCTGGAAGGAAAGTGAAATGAAATTATTTATAGAGACTGTAATGAAGAAGAAACGAAGGAAAGTGACGCATATTTCAGATGTGAAGTTCTGGAGGCAAGTGGCGCAAGAAATACCAGGCATTCCGTGGAATTCCGAGCAATACCAGACCAAAT
>NW_026267315.1:134632-134932 GCF_000697945.3 Frankliniella occidentalis | reverse complement strand
CTTTGATCTGTGGAGTGTTTGGCAATGAAGAAGACAAGCAATATTGGTGTCGACCAAAGAAGGCGTCAGGGTTCCAAAAATTTCTGCCTGTATTCCTTAACCAGTGTCAGTTCCTGGAGTCTGTTATTGCCTTGTTTTACAGAAATAGTAACAATGTGCCTGTAGCTTTAACTTTTTTCCAGTGCTATATACCGAATGGAACAACAAACATCTAATTGACGATGTTGGGACAGGACAATTTAGACCATACACAAAGAATGAGCTGCGGTCTCTAAGCGATGGTCTGCCATCATACCTTTC
>NW_026267315.1:132995-134582 GCF_000697945.3 Frankliniella occidentalis | reverse complement strand
GGACAATTTAGACCATACACAAAGAATGAGCTGCGGTCTCTAAGCGATGGTCTGCCATCATACCTTTCAGACAGGTCGCAAGGCCTGTATGATTGTAGTTATCCTAGACAGTAGTATGGGCTGCATTTAATTGCGCAGGAAATGTTGCGGGTGGTGGGGGGCTCAGAAAACGAATCCGTTGCACGGAGTGGGGTGCGCAACGTTTTTGTAGCATGTGACGACGGTGGAGGGGGAAAGTATTTTTTCTACCTTGGTCGGGTTTCGATCTCGGAACTCTGGTTTCCTGGTTCCTGGTAGACCACTGGACCTCTGAGGGATCGGGGTCTGATTGGCATGTGTAGCGGAGAGCGGGCGCTGGCGCGGCTGGCGCGGCCCTTTTTCGGCTTAGCTCGGGAGACGCTCGGCTCGGCACAGCTCGGATCGGATCGGCTCGGCCTACATGGGGTATCGGCAACGAGTAGTGTTTACACGTTTCGCCGTAAGAGGCGCTCGGCTCGGGCCGGCTGAGCTCACAGCACCCCGGCACCGCTCGCAGTTCGCGCGACGATACGTCGAGAGCGGAGTTCATTACCTCTCAGCGGTTGGACGAGTAAGGTATACTTGTTAACTTTGTTCGTGTCTCTTGTTTTTGAGGAGTACATCATGTTTGTTGTTGAGTGCTATTTCAACATTGACGTTGAGGCGCGCCAGCGTTTGGAGTTGGCTTGTCATAAGGATGGGTGGTCATGCATTCGGTTTGTGGAGAGAGGTGATTGTGTCGACATTTTTAAATTTGAGTGTATATCTCAAATGTTGCGAGAGAAAGTGCACGTTTTCCGCCGTATTACACGTCACTTGACAAAACGTCCTTACCCTGCAGGTACTCCTCCAGACTACTTTGGTTCTTTGGAGATTTCCTATAAATTGATAAATGGTCGGGCTGTTGTGTTGTTCGAGCGTGAGTGTGATTTTCCTGATAGGAATCGGCAGGATGATGTACTCTCGCGCTTTATTCTAAGATCGAATGCTTGGGAAACGATTTTAAGAAATCAATGCTTTATATTTGCTTATCTCTTATCGCTAGAGCAACCTGGGGTTCCCTTAGAGTTAATTAGAGTGAGCGCGAAACGCATGTGTATAACATATGTGCCAGAGCATTTGAACGAGAGGGGTAGACGGGCTTATATGAGAAAATATAATTTATAGAATGTGATCTTGTGAGTGAGTGAGTGTGTGTGTGTGTGTGTGCTTGTTTAAAAATTGTATATAAATAGGGGTATGCTTTCTTTAAGAAGCTCATTCTTTTAGTTGAGTTTTGAGCGTAAAGATGTCGTGGGTTTTCTTTCTCATAATGATTTAGTGTTAAATTTGCCTTGGCTGATGTGAACGACACTGTGAAGAATGTGACTTCTTATTGTTTTGATCAACGGATAGCTTGGGATATATTAGTATTAAGTTGTTTTGTTTTCCTTGCTCCATTTTGCTTAATTATTTCTCAGTGTGTGTTAGATAATTTTGAGGAGGAAGAGCAGGAGGTAACGGAGCTAAGAAGGGGGCTAGTGTGTGATCTCAGCACAACTCTCTTTTTTCCTTCTCTCACCATGGTGC
>NW_026267315.1:129221-129574 GCF_000697945.3 Frankliniella occidentalis | reverse complement strand
GGCCATATCTTTGATCTGTGGAGTGTTTGGCAATCAACAAAATTCAAAGGGTGTCACCCATATGACATAGTTAAAGTCAGTGCAGTAGTGGCGCATTAGAATAAAAGAAATCAGAAAAATTCCAGGACACTTCAAGCAGAGTTTCTTTGGAGTGGACAGAAACAATACTAATTACTTATTGTACGATAACTCCAATTTTTCCGATTTCTTTGTATGTTTACCAGTGAGTGTTCTGGCATGGAAGCCAAAATCTAAATTTGTCATACTCATACAACGTATATTGAGAGCACGACTGCAAATTTCTACATAGGGTTATTGAATTGTGTAGGAATGGTCTATGTCCAGGTGAACGC
>NW_026267315.1:125137-128741 GCF_000697945.3 Frankliniella occidentalis | reverse complement strand
GGGGGGGGGACAGCGAGAGACGGAGGTAGAGCGAGCGACAGCGAGAGAGCGAGCGAGAGCATGTGCCTTGCTGTGAGGAGGAACGGAGAGAGGAGGTGGGGGTGGGGGCAATGCTGCGCTGTCCATCGGCAGGTGACGGGGCTCTGTGCTTCTCCAGTTCAGAGCGATTTGAACGCAAACGGTTTGGGCTACAGTGCAACTTCCTACATTGCCATGTACGTTAAGAGTGTACCCACAACTTTCCCTCGAGTGTTTTTACCGTTTTACCGCTCGTTTAAAAAATATAACGTGAGGTTTGAAAAACTTTTGAAGTCAGTGGAAATGTGTTCTTTTTAACGCGAGTTTTCTCTATTTAAGGCATTTTTCGCGTGGGTTTCTCGCATTTGAGCTTCTTATACATGCTTTCCTGAACATTTCTATACCAGTCCGTTCCTTGTCACTATAATAGTTTCGAAGTTGTTAAATAATATACAGTAACTCAGGACGTGGGAGAAGGCTCTCGCTTGCGCTTGGACTCGCAGCGAGCCCCGTCGAAGCCGGACAGTCTTAGGGAGGACCCAGTCGGGCCGGGCCGGGCGGGCCGCGGATAAGGCGAGCGGCCAGGCGGGGGCAGGTAGCCAGAGGGTCATTGACAACTGTGGCTATTGTTTTGGTCACCAAGCAGCTGAAGTGCGGAGGACGAGCAGACAGAAAAGTAAAGCTCAGTTAGCCATCCATTATCCCTCCACTACCCTCGGTGCATTTCTTACGAGACGAACTATGAAAACGGGTGGGGGTCGCCGAGGAGCCTCGGCTGCCGACAGTGGCGCAGCCTAGCGGATTTACGTTTCGCCAGCGCGGTCATCATCGCCTTAAATCTGACTCTGACATTCTGCAAATAGGGGCTAGATGAGGAAAAAAATTGACACATTTATCTAGCCTACAAAAACTAGCCCAAGGGAAACAACTAAAGTTAACGGGTTAACATCCTGTTCCGGAGACCTCTTTAGGCATGGAAAATAGGTGAAAGCAATCCCTCTCCAAGCTGCCATCACCAGTTTTATAAATTTTCTAGTTTCATTTTAAAAGGTTGTTTATTTGTGTGCTCATGATGCCTTTGCATTTGATGGTCCCAGAATTTTAGCAGCAATCAGCCGCAGTGGCAAATTGCTAAGTTTTCAGTCTACAGTAAAGGGTCTTGTGGATTCCCTACCTATTCTCTAAAAAGAATAGACCTGAAAAATCAAATGCACTGGGAATAGTTGCTTAAGATTTACATACTTCATTAAAAATACTTATAACTACTTAAATTAACAGAATGGAGTTAAAAATACATCTTGAGAATGGACTTACAAAGGGCATGTTAGATAAATTTGCTAACTGGGTCCAACTAGGCTGGAGCTAGAACTAACTTGCAGGCTGCATTTCTCCATTACCTGAACAAGTCTGATGAAAGGAAGGAGGCTAGGACTAGCTACGAACTAAAACGAGTGGCTGTAATGGAAGCGCACATGCAAATGTTATGATGGTTTTGTACTGTATGGCTTTGGAAAGAAAGATGCAGAGCTTCATGACAAAAACCTTGCTGATCATGCTAAGAAAAAGAGTTCTTACATGAGATATGCCTGGTTTGCATCTAAAGCCGTCGACATTTCGCCTAATTCCTATGAGGAGGCAATTCAGTCCCCTGAGTCAGTATTCTGGCTGGCAGCCATCAGGGATGAGCTAGAATCCTTCAAATCCAATAATATGTGGACATTGGAGCCCCTGCCCCAGGGTGCTCATGTGGTTGGTAATAAATAGGCAGTTAAGAAAAAGACAAATTCAGATGGCAGCCCTTTATTCAGGGCAAGATTGGTGGCAAAAGGGTTACACCCAAAAATATGGAGTTGACTATTTTGATACATTTGCACCAGTAGTGAGAAAAGAGTGTCACAACAAATATCACGCAATATCACGTACTTACAACATTTAGACGTTTAAACTGCATTCGTACATGGAGACCTTTCTGAAAAAGTGTTTATGGCACAACCTAATGCTCCATCTGATTTTAAAATTCCAGGCACTGAGCAGCTAGTATGCAGATTGAGGAAGGCTGTCTACGGGCTGAAACAAGCAGCAAGAAGCTAGTATCAGAAGGCAGACAACCTACTCAAGAAGGAAGGATTCCGGAACTCCAAGCAGGAACCATGCATCTACATCAGGACCAAGCCTACGGTTACAATAGTTGCCCTTTAAGTTGATGATTGTTACCTTTTCTATAATGATAAGGTACAAAAATCAAACCTACTAAATGCTCTTAGTGCTGTAATAACTATAAAACATCTGGGGGAAGCCAAGAACTGCTTAGATACGGGAAGAGAGAGAGATTTGGAGAAAGGTACCCGGAGACTCCACCAGGAGGAATACCTGGAGTCTGTGCTTAAAAGGTTCAGCATGGACGGGTGCAAAGGAAAGCAAGTTCCTTTTGAGTCTAAGTTAAAAATATGTAATCTTGAGCAGGGATACCAAGGGAAATTCGATTATCAGCAACTCATTGGCAGCATCCTGTATCTGAGTACAAATACAAGGCCAGATATTTCTTATGCTGTGAGCTTTCTCAGTTCAATTGTTGCTACACTAGTACTCACTGGGAACTAGCTTAAAATGTATAAAGTTACTTGAAACAGCATTCGAAATTGGGTCTGAATTTCAAAAGGTGCAGCGATGCATCACTCTTAATTGTTAGGTACTCAGAAGCAGACTGGGCAGGAAATCCAACAGATTACAAATCTTAGACCGGATACTGCTTTACCCTCGATGAAAATTTAATATCGTGGGAGAGTAGAAAGCAGAGGACTAGAGGACTGCTGCCCAGTCTACAACTGAGTCTGAAACAATGGCATTGGGAGAGGCAGTTAAAGAGTCTTTAGATCTAAATGCATTAATTGGTAAACTGTTTGACCATGGCAGGCAAACGATCCAAATGTTTTGTGTTAATGCTCCAAGCATGTGTGCTCAAACTAAGTCACGCCGATTGGGCCATATCTTTGATCTGTGGAGTGTTTGGCAATGAAGAAGACAAGCAATATTGGTGTCGACCAAAGAAGGCGTCAGGGTTCAAAAAATTTCCGCCTGTATTCCTTAGCCAGGCTAAGAGTAAGTTCCTGGAGTCCGTTATTGCCTTGTTTTACAGAAATAGTAACAATGTGCCTCTAACTTTAACTTTTTTCCAGTACCATATACCGAATGGAACAACAAACATCAAATTGACGATGTTGGGACAGGACAATTTAGACCATACACAAAGAATGAGTTGCGGTCTCTAAGCGATGGTCTGCCATCATACCTTTCAGACAGGTCGCAAGACCTGTATGATAGGAGTCATCCTAGACAGCCTGCAGTGCCCAAGGTAAATCGTCTGCCATCCCCTATTCTGAAGTAGTGCAAACAATAGTCAAGCGTCATATTTTTAATCATTCTTTGTGATTCAGGCACTACCGAAGCCCCGAGTAGCGAACGCCGAGAAACGTCCATAGAGAAAGCGGGGAACGGTGGGTACCGTGCGCGGGGTGCGGCAATCACCCAGGAAGCAGGCTGCCGCGGTTCCCTAAGCGGTGCCTGCACCCCAACTCCGGTTATCATC